>NC_082706.1:153388456-153690616 GCF_030144855.1 Hypanus sabinus
GCTTTCCCACACCCTGTCGCAACTCTGATTGTCTTGTCCATAGACGGGGTATTCCAACACCCTGTCCTAACTCAGATCGTAGTGACCATAGACAAGGCTTTCCCACACCCTGTTGTAACTCAGATTTTATTGTCCGTAGACAAGGCTTTCCCACACCCTGTCCTAACTCAGATCGTATTTTCCAGAGAAAAGGCTTTCCCACACACAGTCCAAACTCAGATCATATTGTCAATAGACAATGCTTTCCCACACCCTGTCCTAACTCAGATCGTATTTTCCAGAGAAAAGGCTTTCCCACACCCTGTCATAATTCAGATTGTGTTGCTCAGAGACAAGGCTTTCCCACACCCTGTCCTAACTCAGATCGTATTTTCCAGAGAAAAGGCTTTCCCACACAATGTCCAAACTCAGATCGTATTGTCGAGAGAAAAGGCTTTCCCACACACTGTCGTAACTCAGATTGCATTGGCCATAGACGAGGCTTTCCCACACCCTGTCCTAACTCAGATTGTAATGTCCAGAGACAACGCTTTCCCACACACTGTCGTAACTCAGATTTTATTGTCCATAGATGAGGTATTCCCACACCCTGTCCTAACTCAGATTGTAATGTCCAGAGGCAACGCTTTCCCACACACTGTCCCAACTCAGATCGTATTGTCCATGGACGAGGGCTTCCCACACCCTCTCCTAACTCAGATCGTATTGTCCATAGACGAGGCTTTCCCACACCCTGTCGTAACTCAGATTGTATTGCCCAGAGACAAGGCTTTCCCACACACTGTCGTAACTCTGAGCGTATTGTCCATAGACAGGGCTTTCCCACACAACGTCCTAACTCAGATTGTATTGTCCAGAGACAACGCTTTCACACACCCTGTCCTAACTCACGTTGTATTGTCCTTAGACGAGGCATTCCCACATTCAGTACTAATTCAAATCATATTGTCCAGACACAAGGCTTTCCCACACACTGTCGTAACGCAGATGGTATTGTTCATAGACGAAGCATTCCCACACCCTGTCGTTACTCAGATCGTATTTTCCAGAGACGAGGCTTTCCGACACCCTGTCGTAACTCAGATCGTATTGTCCAGATACAAGGATTTTCCACAACCTGTCCTAACTCAGATAGTATTGTCCATAGACAAGGCTTTCCTACACCCAGTCGTAACACAGATTGAATTGTCCATAGACGAGGCATTCCCACACCCTGTCCTAACTCAGATTTTATTGTCCATAGAGAGGGCTTTCCCACAACCTGTGCTAACTCAGATCGTAATGTCCATTGACATGGCTTTCCCACAACCTGTCCTAACTCAGATCGTATTTTCCAGAGAAAAGGCTTTCCCACACACTGTCCTAACTCAGATTGTATAGTCGAGAGACAAGGCTTTCCCACACACTGTCGTAACTCAGATTGTATTGTCCATAGACGAGACTTTCCCACACCCTGTCGTAACTCTGATTGTCTTGTCCATAGACGGGGTATTCCCACACCCTGTCCTAACTCAGATCGTATTTTCCAGAGAAAAGGCTTTCCCACACACAGTCCTAACTCAGATTGTATTGTCCTTAGACGAGGCTTTCCTACACCCTGTCGTTACTCAGATCGTATTGTCCAGAGACGAGGCTTTCCCACAACCTGTGCTAACTCAGATTTTATTGTCCGTAGACAAGGCTTTCCCACAACCTGTGCTAACACAGATCGTAATGTCCATTTACATGGCTTTCCCACAACCTGTCCTAACTCAGATCGTCTTTTCCAGAGAAAAGGCTTTCCCACAGACAGTCCTAACTCACATCGTATTGCCCATAGACGAGGGTTTCCCACACACTCTTCTAACTCAGATCGTATGTTCCATAGACGCATCTTTCCCACACACTGTCGTAACTCAGATTTTATTGTCCATAGACGAGGCATTCCCACACACAGTACTAACTCAGATCGTATTGTACATAGACGAGTACTTGCAAACCCCGTCGTAACACTGATTGTATTGTCCATGGACGGGGCATTCCCACACCCTATCCTAACTCAGATTGTATTGTCCATAGACTAGGCTTTCCCACAGACTGTCCTCACTCAGATTTTATTGCCCATAGCCCTTGCTTTCCCAGAGCCTGTCCTAAATCAGATCGTATTTTCCATAGACGAGGCTTTCCCACACCCTGTCCTAACTCAGATTGTATTGTCCATAGACGAGGCATTCCCACACTCAGTACAAAATCAGATAGTATTGTTCATAGAAGAGGCTTTCCCACACCCTATCCTAACTCAGATCTTATTGTCCATAGACAAGGCTTTCCCACACCCTGTCCTAACTCACATCGTATTGTCCATAGACGAGGCTTTCACACACGCTGTCCTAACTCAGATTGTATTGTCCATAGACAAGGCTTTCCCACATCCTGTCCTAACTCACATCGCATTGTCCATAGACGAGGCTTTCACACACCCTGTCCTAACTCAGATTGTATTGTCCATAGACAAGGCTTTCGCACACCCTGTCCTAACTCACATCGTATTGTCCATAGACGAGGCTTTCGCACACCCTGTCCTAACTCAGATCGTATTGTCAAGAGACAACGCGTTCCCACATACTGTTGAAACTCAGATTGCATTGTCCATAGATGAGGTATTCCCACACACTGTCATAACTCAGTCCGTAATGTCCATAGACGAGGCTTTCACACACCCTGTCCTAACTCAGATTGTATTGCCAATAGCCGTGGCTTTCCCACAGACTGTCCTAACTCACATCGTATTGCCCATAGACCAGGGTGTCCAACACCCTCTCCTAACTCAGATCGTATTGTCCATAGACGCGTCTTTCCCACAGCCTGTCGTCACTCAGATTGTATTGTCCAGAGACAAGGCTTTCCCACACACTGTAGTAACTCAGATCGTATTGTACATAGACGCGTCTTTCCCACACACTGTCGTAACTCAGATCGTATTGTCCATAGACAGGGCTTTCCCACACAACGTCCTGACTCAGATTGTATTGTCCAGAGAAAAGGCTTTCCCACACCCTGGCTTAATTAGGATTGTATTGCCGATAGACAAGACTTTCCCACACCCTGTCTTAATCAGATTGTATTGACCAGAGAGAAGGCTTTCCTACGCCCTGTCTTAAATCAGATCTTATTTTCCATAGGCAAGGCATTCCCACACACTGTCCTAACTCAGACAGTGTTGTCCATAGACAAGATTTTCCCACACCCTTTCCTAACTGAGATTGTAATGTCCAGAGACAATACTTTACCACACACTGTCGTAACTCAGATTGTATTGTCCATAGACGAGGCTTTCCCACACCCTGTCGTCACTCAGATTGTATTGTCCAGAGACAAGGCTTTCCCACACACTGTCGTAACTCAGATCGTATTGTCCATAGACGCGTCTTTCCCACACACTGTCGTAACTCAGATCGTATTGTCCATAGACAGGGCTTTCCCACACAACGTCCTGACTCAGATTGTATTGTCCAGAGAAAAGGCTTTCCCACACCATGTCCTAACTAAGATCGTATTGACCATAGACAAGGCTTTTCCACACCCTGTTGTAACTCAGATTTTATTGTCCATAGACAAGGCTTTCCCACACCCTGACGTAACTCTGATTGTCTTGTCCATAGACGGGGTATTCCCACACCCTGTCCTAACACAGATCGTATTTTCCAGAGAAAAGGCTTTCCCACACACTGTCCTAACCCATATCGTATTGTCGAGAGACAACGCTTTCCCACACACTGTCGTTACTCAGATCGTATTGTCCAGAGACGAGGCTTTCCCACACCCTGTCCTAACTCAGATTTTATTGTCCGTAGACAAGGCTTTCCCACAAACAGTGCTAACTCAGATCGTAATGTCCATTTACATGGCTTTCCAACAACCTGTCCTAACTCAGATCGTATTTTCCAGAGAAAAGGCTTTCCCACACACTGTCCTAACTCAGATCGTATTGTCGAGAGACAACGCTTTCCCACACAATGTCGTAACTCAGATTATATTGTCCTTAGACGAGGCTTTCCTACACCCTGTCATTACTCAGGTCGTATTGTCCAGCGACGAGGCTTTCCCACACCCTGTCGTAACTCTGATTGTCTTGTCCATAGACGGGTTCTTCCCACACCCTGTCCTAACTCAGATTGTAATGTCCAGAGACAACGCTTTCCCACACACTGTCGTAACTCAGATTTTATTGTCCATAGACGAGGCATTCCCACACACAGTACTAACTCAGATCGTATTGTACATAGACGAGTACTTGCAAACCCCGTCGTAACATTGATTGTATTGTCCATGGACGGGGCATTCCCACACCCTATCCTAACTCAGATTGTATTGTCCATAGACTAGGCTTTCCCACAGACAGTCCTCACTCAGATTTTATTGCCCATAGCCCTTGCTTTCCCAGAGCCTGTCCTAAATCAGATCGTATTTTCCATAGACGAGGCTTTCCCACACCCTGTCCTAACTCAGATTGTATTGTCCATAGACGAGGCATTCCCACACTCAGTACAAAATCAGATAGTATTGTTCATAGAAGAGGCTTTCCCACACCCTATCCTAACTCAGATCTTATTGTCCATAGACAAGGCTTTCCCACACCCTGTCCTAACTCACATCGTATTGTCCATAGACGAGGCTTTCACACACGCTGTCCTAACTCAGATTGTATTGTCCATAGACAAGGCTTTCCCACATCCTGTCCTAACTCACATCGCATTGTCCATAGACGAGGCTTTCACACACCCTGTCCTAACTCAGATTGTATTGTCCATAGACAAGGCTTTCGCACACCCTGTCCTAACTCACATCGTATTGTCCATAGACGAGGCTTTCGCACACCCTGTCCTAACTCAGATCGTATTGTCAAGAGACAACGCGTTCCCACATACTGTTGAAAATCAGATTGCATTGTCCATAGATGAGGTATTCCCACACACTGTCATAACTCAGTCCGTAATGTCCATAGACGAGGCTTTCACACACCCTGTCCTAACTCAGATTGTATTGCCAATAGCCGTGGCTTTCCCACAGACTGTCCTAACTCACATCGTATTGCCCATAGACCAGGGTGTCCAACACCCTCTCCTAACTCAGATCGTATTGTCCATAGACGCGTCTTTCCCACAGCCTGTCGTCACTCAGATTGTATTGTCCAGAGACAAGGCTTTCCCACACACTGTAGTAACTCAGATCGTATTGTACATAGACGCGTCTTTCCCACACACTGTCGTAACTCAGATCGTATTGTCCATAGACAGGGCTTTCCCACACAACGTCCTGACTCAGATTGTATTGTCCAGAGAAAAGGCTTTCCCACACCCTGGCTTAATTAGGATTGTATTGCCGATAGACAAGACTTTCCCACACCCTGTCTTAATCAGATTGTATTGACCAGAGAGAAGGCTTTCCTACGCCCTGTCTTAAATCAGATCTTATTTTCCATAGGCAAGGCATTCCCACACACTGTCCTAACTCAGACAGTGTTGTCCATAGACAAGATTTTCCCACACCCTTTCCTAACTGAGATTGTAATGTCCAGAGACAATACTTTACCACACACTGTCGTAACTCAGATTGTATTGTCCATAGACGAGGCTTTCCCACACCCTGTCGTCACTCAGATTGTATTGTCCAGAGACAAGGCTTTCCCACACACTGTCGTAACTCAGATCGTATTGTCGAGAGACAAGGCTTTCCCACACCCTGTCCTAACTCAGATCGTATTGTCGAGAGACAAGGCTTTCCCACACACTGTCGTAACTCAGATTGTATTGGCCATAGACGAGGCATTCCCACACCCTGTCCTAACTCAGATCGTATTGTCCATAGTCGAGGCTTTCCCACACCCTGTCGTAACACAGATCGTATTGTCTAGAGACAAGGCTTTCCCACACCCTGTCTTAACACAGAATGCATTATCCTCAGACAAGGCTTTCCCACACCCATTCATAACTCAGATTGTATTGTCAATAGACGAGGCTTTCCCACATACTGTCGCATCTTCGATTGCATTGTCCATAGACGACGTTTTCCCACACCCTGTCGTTACTCAGATCGTATTGTCCAGAGACGAGGCTTTCCTACACCCTGTCGTAACTCTGATCGTATTGTCCAGATACAAGGATTTTCCACAACCTGTCCTAACTCAGATCGTATTGTCCATAGACAAGGCATTCCCACACACTGTCCTAACTCAGATTTTATTGTCCATAGACAAGGCTTTCCCACACCCTGACGTAACTCTGATTGTCTTGTCCATAGACGGGGTATTCCCACACCCTGTCCTAACACAGATCGTATTTTCCAGAGAAAAGGCTTTCCCACACACTGTCCTAACTCATATCGTATTGTCGAGAGACAACGCTTTCCCACACACTGTCGTTACTCAGATCGTATTGTCCAGAGACGAGGCTTTCCCACACCCTGTCCTAACTCAGATTTCATTGTCCGTAGACAAGGCTTTCCCACAAACAGTGCTAACTCAGATCGTAATGTCCATTTACATGGCTTTCCAACAACCTGTCCTAACTCAGATCGTATTTTCCAGAGAAAAGGCTTTCCCACACATTGTCCTGACTCAGATCGTATTGTCGAGAGACAACGCTTTCCCACACAATGTCGTAACTCAGATTATATTGTCCTTAGACGAGGCTTTCCTACACCCTGTCGTTACTCAGGTCGCATTGTCTAGCGACGAGGCTTTCCCACACCCTGTCGTAACTCTGATTGTCTTGTCCATAGACGGGTTCTTCCCACACCCTGTCCTAACTCAGATTGTAATGTCCAGAGACAACGCTTTCCCACACACTGTCGTAACTCAGATTTTATTGTCCATAGACGAGGCATTCCCACACACAGTACTAACTCAGATCGTATTGTACATAGACGAGTTCTTGCAAACCCCGTCGTAACACTGATTGTATTGTCCATGGACGGGGCATTCCCACACCCTATCCTAACTCAGATTGTATTGTCCATAGACTAGGCTTTCCCACAGACTGTCCTCACTCAGATTTTATTGCCCATAGCCGTTGCTTTCCCAGAGCCTGTCCTAAATCAGATCGTATTTTCCATAGACGAGGCTTTCCCACATACTGTCGTATCTTCGATTGCATTGTCCATAGACGAGGCTTTCCCACACCCTGTCCTAACTCAGATTGTATTGTCCATAGACGAGGCATTCCCACACTCAGTACTAAATCAGATAGTATTGTTCATAGAAGAGGCTTTCCCACACCCTATCCTAACTCAGATCTTATTGTCCATAGACAAGGCTTTCCCACATCCTGTCCTAACTCACATCGCATTGTCCATAGACGAGGCTTTCACACACCCTGTCCTAACTGAGATTGTATTGTCCATAGACAAGGCTTTCCCACACCCTGTCCTAACTCACATCGTATTGTCCATAGACGAGGCTTTCGCACACCCTGTCCTAACTCAGATTGTATTGTCAAGAGACAACGCGTTCCCACATACTGTTGAAACTCAGATTACATTGTCCATAGATGAGGTATTCCCACACACTGTCATAACTCAGTCCGTAATGTCCATAGACGAGGCTTTCACACACCCTGTCCTAACTCAGATTGTATTGCCAATAGCCGTGGCTTTCCCACTGACTGTCCTAACTCACATCGTATTGCCCATAGACCAGGGTGTCCAACACCCTCTCCTAACTCAGATCGTATTGTCCACAGACGCGTCTTTCCCACACACTGTCGTAACTCAGATCGTATTGTCCATAGACGAGGCTTTCCCACAGCCTGTCGTCACTCAGATTGTATTGTCCATAGACGAGGCTTTCCCACACCCTGTCGTAACTCAGATCGTATTGTCCATAGACGCGTCTTTCCCACACACTGTCGTAACTCAGATCGTATTGTCCATAGACAGGGCTTTCCCACACAACGTCATGACTCAGATTGTACTGTCCAGAGAAAAGGCTTTCCCACACCCTGGCTTAATTCACATTGTATTGCCCATAGACAAGACTTTCCCACACCCTGTCTTAATCAGATTGTATTGACCAGAGAGAAAGCTTTCCTACGCCCTGTCTTAAATCAGATCTTATTTTCCATAGGCAAGGCATTCCCACACACTGTCCTAACTCAGACAGTTTTGTCCATAGACAAGATTTTCCCACACCCTTTCCTAACTGAGATTGTAATGTCCAGAGACAATACTTTACCACACACTGTCGTAACTCAGATTGTATTGTCCATAGACGAGGCATTCCCACACTCAGTACTAAATCAGTTAGTATTGTTCATAGCAGAGGCTTTCCCACACCCTATCCTCAGATCTTATTGTCCATAGACAAGGCTTTCCCACACGCTGCCCTAACTCACATCGTATTGTCCATAGACAAGGCTTTCCCACACCCTGTCCTAACTCACATCGTATTGTCCAAAGACGAGGCTTTCCCACAGCCTGTACTAAATCGGATCGTATTGTCCATAGACAAGACGTTCCCACACCCTCTCCTAACTCAGATCGTATTGTCCATAGATGAGGCTTTCCCACACCCTGTCTTAACTCAGATTGTATTGTCCATAGACGAGGCTTTCCCACACCCTGTCGTCACTCAGATTGTATTGTCCATAGATGCGTCTTTCCCACACACTGTCGTAACTCAGATCGTATTGTCCATAGACAGGGCTTTCCCACACAACGTCCTGACTCAGATTGTACTGTCCAGAGAAAAGGCTTTCCCACACCCTGGCTTAATTCACATTGTATTGCCCATAGACAAGACTTTCCCACACCCTGTCTTAATCAGATTGTATTGACCAGAGAGAAAGCTTTCCTACGCCCTGTCTTAAATCAGATCTTATTTTCCATAGGCAAGGCATTCCCACACACTGTCCTAACTCAGACAGTTTTGTCCATAGACAAGATTTTCCCACACCCTTTCCTAACTGAGATTGTAATGTCCAGAGACAATACTTTACCACACACTGTCGTAACTCAGATTGTATTGTCCATAGACGAGGCATTCCCACACTCAGTACTAAATCAGTTAGTATTGTTCATAGCAGAGGCTTTCCCACACCCTATCCTCAGATCTTATTGTCCATAGACAAGGCTTTCCCACACGCTGCCCTAACTCACATCGTATTGTCCATAGACAAGGCTTTCCCACACCCTGTCCTAACTCACATCGTATTGTCCATAGACGAGGCTTTCACACACCCTGTCCTAACTCAGATTGTATTGTCCATAGCCGTGGCTTTCCCACAGCCTGTACTAAATCGGATCGTATTGTCCATAGACAAGACGTTCCCACACCCTCTACTAACTCAGATCGTATTGTCCATAGATGCGGCTTTCCCACACCCTGTCTTAACTCAGATTGTATTGTCCATAGACAAGGGTTTCCCACACCCTGTCGTAACTCAGATTGTATTGTTCAGAGATGAAGCTTTCGAACACACTGTTGTAACTCAGATCGTATTGTCTAGAGACAAGGCTTTCCCACACCCTGTCTTAACACAGAATGTATTGTCCTTAGACGAGGCTTTCCCACACCCTGTCCTATCTCAGATCGTGTTGTCCTGAGACGAGGCTTTCCGACACCCTGTCGTAACTCATATCGTATTGTCCATAGACAAGGCTTTCCCACACCCTGTCCTAACTCACATCGTATTGTCCATAGACGAGGCTTTCACACACGCTGTCCTAACTCAGATTGTATTGTCCATAGACAAGGCTTTCCCACATCCTGTCCTAACTTACATCGCATTGTCCATAGACGAGGCTTTCACACACCCTGTCCTAACTCAGATTGTATTGACCATAGACAAGGCTTTCGCACACCCTGTCCTAACTCACATCGTATTGTCCATAGACGAGGCTTTCGCACACCCTGTCCTAACTCAGATCGTATTGTCAAGAGACAACGCGTTCCCACATACTGTTGAAACTCAGATTGCATTGTCCATAGATGAGGCATTCCCACACACTGTCCTAACTCAGACAGTGTTGTCCATAGACAAGATTTTCCCACACCCGTTCCTAACTGAGATTGTAATGTCCTGAGACAATACTTTACCACACACTGTCGTAACTCAGATTGTATTGTCCATAGACGAGGCTTTCCCACACCCTGTCGTCACTCAGATTGTATTGTCCAGAGACAAGGCTTTCCCACACACTGTCGTAACTCAGATCGTATTGTCCATAGACGCGGCTTTCCCACACACTGTCGTAACTCAGATCGTATTGTCCATAGACAGGGCTTTCCCACACAACGTCCTGACTCAGATTGTATTGTCCAGAGAAAAGGCTTTCCCACACCATGTCCTAACTAAGATCGTATTGACCATAGACAAGGCTTTTCCACACCCTGTTGTAACTCAGATTTTATTGTCCATAGACAAGGCTTTCCCACACCCTGACGTAACTCTGATTGTCTTGTCCATAGACGGGATATTCCCACACCCTGTCCTAACACAGATCGTATTTTCCAGAGAAAAGGCTTTCCCACACACTGTCCTAACTCAGATTTTATTGGCCATAGACAAGGCATTCCCACACCCTGTCCTAACTCAGATCGTATTGTCCATAGTCGAGGCTTTCCCACACCCTGTCGTAACACAGATCGTATTGTCTAGAGACAAGGCTTTCCCACACCCTGTCTTAACACAGAATGCATTATCCTCAGACAAGGCTTTCCCACACCCATTCATAACTCAGATTGTATTGTCAATAGACGAGGCTTTCCCACATACTGTCACATCTTCGATTGCATTGTCCATAGACGACGTTTTCCTACACCCTGTCGTAACTCTGATCGTATTGTCCAGATACAAGGCTTTCCCACACACTGTCCTAACTCAGATCATATTGTCCATAGACAAGGCATTCCCACACACTGTCCTAACTCAGATTTTATTGTCCATAGACAAGGCTTTCCCACACCCTGACGTAACTCTGATTGTCTTGTCCATAGACGGGGTATTCCCACACCCTGTCCTAACACAGATCGTATTTTCCAGAGAAAAGGCTTTCCCACACACTGTCCTAACCCATATCGTATTGTCGAGAGACAACGCTTTCCCACACACTGTCTTTACTCAGATCGTATTGTCCAGAGACGAGGCTTTCCCACACCCTGTCCTAACTCAGATTTTATTGTCCGTAGACAAGGCTTTCCCACAAACAGTGCTAACTCAGATCGTAATGTCCATTTACATGGCTTTCCAACAACCTGTCCTAACTCAGATCGTATTTTCCAGAGAAAAGGCTTTCCCACACACTGTCCTAACTCAGATCGTATTGTCGAGAGACAACGCTTTCCCACACAATGTCGTAACTCAGATTATATTGTCCAGCGACGAGGCTTTCCCACACCCTGTCGTAACTCTGATTGTCTTGTCCATAGACGGGTTCTTCCCACACCCTGTCCTAACTCAGATTGTAATGTCCAGAGACAACGCTTTCCCACACACTGTCGTAACTCAGATTTTATTGTCCATAGACGAGGCATTCCCACACACAGTACTAACTCAGATCGTATTGTACATAGACGAGTACTTGCAAACCCCGTCGTAACACTGATTGTATTGTCCATGGACGGGGCATTCCCACACCCTATCCTAACTCAGATTGTATTGTCCATAGACTAGGCTTTCCCACAGACTGTCCTCACTCAGATTTTATTGCCCATAGCCGTTGCTTTCCCAGAGCCTGTCCTAAATCAGATCGTATTTTCCATAGACGAGGCTTTCCCACATACTGTCGTATCTTCGATTGCATTGTCCATAGACGAGGCTTTCCCACACCCTGTCCTAACTCAGATTGTATTGTCCATAGACGAGGCATTCCCACACTCAGTACTAAATCAGATAGTATTGTTCATAGAAGAGGCTTTCCCACACCCTATCCTAACTCAGATCTTATTGTCCATAGACAAGGCTTTCCCACACCCTGTCCTAACTCACATCGTATTGTCCATAAACGAGGCTTTCACACACGCTGTCCTAACTCAGATTGTATTGACCATAGACAAGGCTTTCGCACACCCTGTCCTAACTCACATCGTATTGTCCATAGACGAGGCTTTCGCACACCCTGTCCTAACTCAGATCGTATTGTCAAGAGACAACGCGTTCCCACATACTGTTGAAACTCAGATTGCATTGTCCATAGATGAGGTATTCCCACACACTGTCATAACTCAGTCCATAATGTCCATAGACGAGGCTTTCACACACCCTGTCCTAACTCAGATTGTATTGCCAATAGCCGTGGCTTTCCCACAGACTGTCCTAACTCACATCGTATTGCCCATAGACCAGGGTGTCCAACACCCTCTCCTAACTCAGACAGTTTTGTCCATAGACAAGATTTTCCCACACCCTTTCCTAACTGAGATTGTAATGTCCAGAGACAATACTTTACCACACACTGTCGTAACTCAGATTGTATTGTCCATAGACGAGGCATTCCCACACTCAGTACTAAATCAGTTAGTATTGTTCATAGAAGAGGCTTTCCCACACCCTATCCTCAGATCTTATGGTCCATAGACAAGGCTTTCCCACACCCTGTCGTCACTCAGATTGTATTGACCATAGATGCGTCTTTCCCACACACTGTCGTAACTCAGATCGTATTGTCCATAGACAGGGCGTTCCCACACAACGTCCTGACTCAGATTGTATTGTCCAGAGAAAAGGCTTTCCCACACCCTGGCTTAATCAGATTGTATTGACCAGAGAGAAGGCTTTCCTACGCCCTGTCTTAAATCAGATCTTATTTTCCATAGGCAAGGCATTCCCACACCCTGTCCTAACTAAGATCGTATTGACCAAAGACAAGGCTTTTCCACACCCTGTTGTAACTCAGATTTTATTGTCCATAGACAAGGCTTTCCCACACCCTGACGTAACTCTGATTGTCTTGTCCATAGACGGGGTATTCCCACACCCTGTCCTAACACAGATCGTATTTTCCAGAGAAAAGGCTTTCCCACACACTGTCCTAACTCATATCGTATTGTCGAGAGACAACGCTTTCCCACACAATGTCGTAACTCAGATTATATTGTCCTTAGACGAGGCTTTCCTACACCCTGTCGTTACTCAGGTCGCATTGTCCAGCGACGAGGCTTTCCCACACCCTGTCGTAACTCTGATTGTCTTGTCCATAGACGGGTTCTTCCCACACCCTGTCCTAACTCAGATTGTAATGTCCAGAGACAACGCTTTCCCACACACTGTCGTAACTCAGATTTTATTGTCCATAGACGAGGCATTCCCACACACAGTACTAACTCAGATCGTATTGTACATAGACGAGTTCTTGCAAACCCCGTCGTAACACTGATTGTATTGTCCATGGACGGGGCATTCCCACACCCTATCCTAACTCAGATTGTATTGTCCATAGACTAGGCTTTCCCACAGACTGTCCTCACTCAGATTTTATTGCCCATAGCCGTTGCTTTCCCAGAGCCTGTCCTAAATCAGATCGTATTTTCCATAGACGAGGCTTTCCCACATACTGTCGTATCTTCGATTGCATTGTCCATAGACGAGGCTTTCCCACACCCTGTCCTAACTCAGATTGTATTGTCCATAGACGAGGCATTCCCACACTCAGTACTAAATCAGATAGTATTGTTCATAGAAGAGGCTTTCCCACACCCTATCCTAACTCAGATCTTATTGTCCATAGACAAGGCTTTCCCACACCCTGTCCTAACTCACATCGTATTGTCCATAGACGAGGCTTTCACATACGCTGTCCTAACTCAGATTGTATTGTCCATAGACAAGGCTTTCCCACATCCTGTCCTAACTCACATCGCATTGTCCATAGACGAGGCTTTCACACACCCTGTCCTAACTCAGATTGTATTGTCCATAGACAAGGCTTTCGCACACCCTGTCCTAACTCACATCGTATTGTCCATAGACGAGGCTTTCGCACACCCTGTCCTAACGCAGATCGTATTGTCAAGAGACAACGCGTTCCCACATACTGTTGAAACTCAGATTGCATTGTCCATAGATGAGGTATTCCCACACACTGTCATAACTCAGTCCGTAATGTCCATAGACGAGGCTTTCACACACCCTGTCCTAACTCAGATTGTATTGCCAATAGCCGTGGCTTTCCCACAGACTGTCCTAACTCACATCGTATTGCCCATAGACCAGGGTGTCCAACACCCTCTCCTAACTCAGATCGTATGGTCCACAGACGCGTCTTTCCCACACACTGTCGTAACTCAGATCGTATTGTCCATAGACGAGGCTTTCCCACAGCCTGTCGTCACTCAGATTGTATTGTCCAGAGACAAGGCTTTCCCACACACTGTCGTAACTCAGATCGTATTGTCCATAGACGCGTCTTTCCCACACACTGTCGTAACTCAGATCGTATTGTCCATAGACAGGGCTTTCCCACACAACGTCCTGACTCAGATTGTATTGTCCAGAGAAAAGGCTTTCCCACACCCTGGCTTAATTCAGATTGTATTGCCCATAGACAAGACTTTCTCACACCCTGTCTTAATCAGATTGTATTGACCAGAGAGAAGGCTTTCCTACGCCCTGTCTTAAATCAGATCTTATTTTCCATAGGCAAGGCATTCCCACACACTGTCCTAACTCAGACAGTGTTGTCCATAGACAAGATTTTCCCACACCCTTTCCTAACTGAGATTGTAATGTCCAGAGACAATACTTTACCACACACTGTCGTAACTCAGATTGTATTGTCCATAGACGAGGCATTCCCACACTCAGTACTAAATCAGTTAGTATTGTTCATAGAAGAGGCTTTCCCACACCCTATCCTCAGATCTTATTGTCCATAGACGCGTCTTTCCCACACGCTGCCCTAACTCACATCGTATTGTCCATAGACAAGGCTTTCCCACACCCTGTCCTAACTCACATCGTATTGTCCTTAGACGAGGCTTTCACACACCCTGTCCTAACTCAGATTGTATTGTCCATAGCCGTGGCTTTTCCACACCCTGTCTTAATCAGATTGTATTGACCAGAGAGAAGGCTTTCCTACGCCCTGTCTTAAATCAGATCTTATTTTCCATAGGCAAGGCATTCCCACACACTGTCCTAACTCAGACAGTTTTGTCCATAGACAAGATTTTCCCACACCCTTTCCTAACTGAGATTGTAGTGTCCAGAGACAATACTTTACCACACACTGTCGTAACTCAGATTGTATTGTCCATAGACGAGGCATTCCCACACTCAGTACTAAATCAGTTAGTATTGTTCATAGAAGAGGCTTTCCCACACCCTATCCTCAGATCTTATTGTCCATAGACAAGGCTTTCCCACACGCTGCCCTAACTCACATCGTATTGTCCATAGACAAGGCTTTCCCACACCCTGTCCTAACTCACATCGTATTGTCCATAGACGAGGCTTTCACACACCCTGTCCTAACTCAGATTGTATTGTCCATAGCCGTGGCTTTCCCACAGCCTGTACTAAATCGGATCGTATTGTCCATAGACAAGACATTCCCACACCCTCTCCTAACTCAGATCGTATTGTCCATAGATGAGGCTTTCCCACACCCTGTCTTAACTCAGATTGTATTGTCCATAGACGAGGCTTTCCCACACCCTGTCGTCACTCAGATTGTATTGTCCATAGATGCGTCTTTCCCACACACTGTCGTAACTCAGATCGTATTGTCCATAGACAGGGCTTTCCCACACAACGTCCTGACTCAGATTGTACTGTCCAGAGAAAAGGCTTTCCCACACCCTGGCTTAATTCACATTGTATTGCCCATAGACAAGACTTTCCCACACCCTGTCTTAATCAGGTTGTATTGACCAGAGAGAAGGCTTTCCTACGCCCTGTCTTAAATCAGATCTTATTTTCCATAGGCAAGGCATTCCCACACACTGTCCTAACTCAGACAGTTTTGTCCATAGACAAGATTTTCCCACACCCTTTCCTAACTGAGATTGTAATGTCCAGAGATAATACTTTACCACACACTGTCGTAACTCAGATTGTATTGTCCATAGACGAGGCATTCCCACACTCAGTACTAAATCAGTTAGTATTGTTCATAGAAGAGGCTTTCCCACACCCTATCCTCAGATCTTATTGTCCATAGACAAGGCTTTCCCACATGCTGCCCTAACTCACATCGTATTGTCCATAGACAAGGCTTTCACACACCCTGTCCTAACTCACATCGTATTGTCCATAGACGAGGCTTTCACACACCCGTTCCTAACTCAGATTGTATTGTCCATAGCCGTGGCTTTCCCACAGCCTGTACTAAATCGGATCGTATTGTCCATAGACAAGACGTTCCCACACCCTCTCCTAACTCAGATCGTATTGTCCATAGATGAGGCTTTCCCACACCCTGTCTTAACTCAGATTGTATTGTCCATAGACGAGGCTTTCCCACACCCTGTCGTCACTCAGATTGTATTGTCCATAGATGCGTCTTTCCCACACACTGTCGTAACTCAGATCGTATTGTCCATAGACAGGGCTTTCCCACACAACGTCCTGACTCAGATTGTACTGTCCAGAGAAAAGGCTTTCCCACACCCTGGCTTAATTCACATTGTATTGCCCATAGACAAGACTTTCCCACACCCTGTCTTAATCAGATTGTATTGACCAGAGAGAAAGCTTTCCTACGCCCTGTCTTAAATCAGATCTTATTTTCCATAGGCAAGGCATTCCCACACACTGTCCTAACTCAGACAGTTTTGTCCATAGACAAGATTTTCCCACACCCTTTCCTAACTGAGATTGTAATGTCCAGAGACAATACTTTACCACACACTGTCGTAACTCAGATTGTATTGTCCATAGACGAGGCATTCCCACACTCAGTACTAAATCAGTTAGTATTGTTCATAGCAGAGGCTTTCCCACACCCTATCCTCAGATCTTATTGTCCATAGACAAGGCTTTCCCACACGCTGCCCTAACTCACATCGTATTGTCCATAGACAAGGCTTTCCCACACCCTGTCCTAACTCATATCGTATTGTCCTTAGACGAGTCTTTCACACACCCTGTCCTAACTCAGATTGTATTGTCCATAGCCGTGGCTTTCCCACACCCTGTCTTAATCAGATTGTATTGACCAGAGAGAAGGCTTTCCTACGCCCTGTCTTAAATCAGATCTTATTTTCCATAGGCAAGGCATTCCCACACACTGTCCTAACTCAGACAGTTTTGTCCATAGACAAGATTTTCCCACACCCTTTCCTAACTGAGATTGTAATGTCCAGAGACAATACTTTACCACACACTGTCGTAACTCAGATTGTATTGTCCATAGACGAGGCATTCCCACACTCAGTACTAAATCAGTTAGTATTGTTCATAGAAGAGGCTTTCCCACACCCTATCCTCAGATCTTATTGTCCATAGACAAGGCTTTCCCACACGCTGCCCTAACTCACATCGTATTGTCCATAGACAAGGCTTTCCCATACCCTGTCCTAACTCACATCGTATTGTCCATAGACGAGGCTTTCACACACCCTGTCCTAACTCAGATTGTATTGTCCATAGCCGTGGCTTTCCCACAGCCTGTACTAAATCGGATCGTATTGTCCATAGACAAGACATTCCCACACCCTCTCCTAACTCAGATCGTATTGTCCATAGATGAGGCTTTCCCACACCCTGTCTTAACTCAGATTGTATTGTCCATAGACGAGGCTTTCCCACACCCTGTCGTCACTCAGATTGTATTGTCCATAGATGCGTCTTTCCCACACACTGTCGTAACTCAGATCGTATTGTCCATAGACAGGGCTTTCCCACACAACGTCCTGACTCAGATTGTACTGTCCAGAGAAAAGGCTTTCCCACACCCTGGCTTAATTCACATTGTATTGCCCATAGACAAGACTTTCCCACACCCTGTCTTAATCAGATTGTATTGACCAGAGAGAAAGCTTTCCTACGCCCTGTCTTAAATCAGATCTTATTTTCCATAGGCAAGGCATTCCCACACGCTGCCCTAACTCACATCGTATTGTCCATAGACAAGGCTTTCCCACACCCTGTCCTAACTCACATCGTATTGTCCATAGACGAGGCTTTCACACACCCTGTCCTAACTCAGATTGTATTGTCCATAGCCGTGGCTTTCCCACAGCCTGTACTAAATCGGATCGTATTGTCCATAGACAAGACGTTCCCACACCCTCTCCTAACTCAGATCGTATTGTCCATAGATGAGGCTTTCCCACACCCTGTCTTAACTCAGATTGTATTGTCCATAGACAAGGGTTTCCCACACCCTGTCGTAACTCAGATTGTATTGTTCAGAGATGAAGCTTTCGAACACACTGTTGTAACTCAGATCGTATTGTCTAGAGACAAGGCTTTCCCACACCCTGTCTTAACACAGAATGTATTGTCCTTAGACGAGGCTTTCCCACACCCTGTCCTATCTCAGATCGTGTTGTCCTGAGACGAGGCTTTCCGACACCCTGTCGTAACTCATGTCGTATTGTCCAGATACAAGGATTTTCTACACCCTGTCGTAACTCAGATTGTATTGTACATAGAGAAGGCTTTCCCACACCATGTCCTAACTAAGATCGTATTGACCATAGACAAGGCTTTTCCACACCCTGTTGTAACTCAGATTTTATTGTCCAGAGACAAGCTTTCGCACACCCTGTCGTAACTCAGATCGTATTGTCGAGAGACAAGGCTTTCCCACACCCTGTCCTAACTCAGATCGTATTGTCGAGAGACAAGGCTTTCCCACACACTGTCGTAACTCAGATTGTATTGGCCATAGACGAGGCATTCCCACACCCTGTCCTAACTCAGATCGTATTGTCCATAGTCGAGGCTTTCCCACACCCTGTCGTAACACAGATCGTATTGTCTAGAGACAAGGCTTTCCCACACCCTGTCTTAACACAGAATGCATTATCCTCAGACAAGGCTTTCCCACACCCATTCATAACTCAGATTGTATTGTCAATAGACGAGGCTTTCCCACATACTGTCGCATCTTCGATTGCATTGTCCATAGACGAGGTTTTCCCACACCCTGTCGTTACTCAGATCGTATTGTCCAGAGACGAGGCTTTCCCACACACTGTCCTAACTCAGATTTTATTGTCCATAGACAAGGCTTTCCCACACCCTGACGTAACTCTGATTGTCTTGTCCATAGACGGGGTATTCCCACACCCTGTCCTAACACTGATCGTATTTTCCAGAGAAAAGGCTTTCCCACACACTGTCCTAACTCATATCGTATTGTCGAGAGACAACGCTTTCCCACACACTGTCGTTACTCAGATCGTATTGTCCAGAGACGAGGCTTTCCCACACCCTGTCCTAACTCAGATTTTATTGTCCGTAGACAAGGCTTTCCCACAAACAGTGCTAACTCAGATCGTAATGTCCATTTACATGGCTTTCCAACAACCTGTCCTAACTCAGATCGTATTTTTCCAGAGAAAAGGCTTTCCCACACACTGTCCTAACTCAGATCGTATTGTCGAGAGACAACGCTTTCCCACACACTGTCGTAACTCAGATTATATTGTCCTTAGACGAGGCTTTCCTACACCCTGTCGTTACTCAGGTCGTATTGTCCAGCGACGAGGCTTTCCCACACCCTGTCGTAACTCTGATTGTCTTGTCCATAGACGGGTTCTTCCCACACCCTGTCCTAACTCAGATTGTAATGTCCAGAGACAACGCTTTCCCACACACTGTCGTAACTCAGATTTTATTGTCCATAGACGAGGCATTCCCACACACAGTACTAACTCAGATCGTATTGTACATAGACGAGTTCTTGCAAACCCCGTCGTAACACTGATTGTATTGTCCATGGACGGGGCATTCCCACCCCCTATCCTAACTCAGATTGTATTGTCCATAGACTATGCTTTCCCACAGACTGTACTCACTCAGATTTTATTGCCCATAGCCGTTGCTTTCCCAGAGCCTGTCCTAAATCAGATCGTATTTTCCATAGACGAGGCTTTCCCACATACTGTCGTATCTTCGATTGCATTGTCCATAGACGAGGCTTTCCCACACCCTGTCCGAACTCAGATTGTATTGTCCATAGACGAGGCATTCCCACACTCAGTACTAAACCAGATAGTATTGTTCATAGAAGAGGCTTTCCCACACCCTATCCTAACTCAGATCTTATTGTCCATAGACAAGGCTTTCCCACACCCTGTCCTAACTCACATCGCATTGTCCATAGACGAGGCTTTCACACACCCTGTCCTAACTCAGATTGTATTGTCCATAGACAAGGCTTTCCCACACCCTGTCCTAACTCACATCGTATTGTCCATAGACGAGGCTTTCGCACACCCTGTCCTAACTCAGATTGTATTGTCAAGAGACAATGCGTTCCCACATACTGTTGAAACTCAGATTGCATTGTCCATAGATGAGGTATTCCCACACACTGTCATAACTCAGTCCGTAATGTCCATAGACGAGGCTTTCACACACCCTGTCCTAACTCAGATTGTATTGCCATTGCCGTGGCTTTCCCACAGACTGTCCTAACTCACATCGTATTGCCCATAGACCAGGGTGTCCAACACCCTCTCCTAACTCAGATCGTATTGTCCATAGACGCGTCTTTCCCACACACTGTCGTAACTCAGATCGTATTGTCCATAGACGAGGCTTTCCCACAGCCTGTCGTCACTCAGATTGTATTGTCCAGAGACAAGGCTTTCCCACACACTGTCGTAACTCAGATCGTATTGTCCATAGACGCGTCTTTCCCACACACTGTCGTAACTCAGATCGTATTTTCCATAGACAGGGCTTTCCCACACAACGTTCTGACTCAGATTGTATTGTCCAGAGAAAAGGCTTTCCTTCACCCTGGCTTAATTCAGATTGTATTGCCCATAGACAAGACTTTCTCACACCCTGTCTTAATCAGATTGTATTGACCAGAGAGAAGGCTTTCCTACGCCCTGTCTTAAATCAGATCTTATTTTCCATAGGCAAGGCATTCCCACACACTGTCCTAACTCAGACAGTGTTGTCCATAGACAAGATTTTCCCACACCCTTTCCTAACTGAGATTGTAATGTCCAGAGACAATACTTTACCACACACTGTCGTAACTCAGATTGTATTGTCCATAGACGAGGCATTCCCACACTCAGTACTAAATCAGTTAGTATTGTTCATAGAAGAGGCTTTCCCACACCCTATCCTCAGATCTTATTGTCCATAGACAAGGCTTTCCCACACGCTGCCCTAACTCACATCGTATTGTCCATAGACAAGGCTTTCCCACACCCTGTCCTAACTCACATCGTATTGTCCATAGACGAGGCTTTCACACACCCTGTCCTAACTCAGATTGTATTGTCCATAGCCGTGGCTTTCCCACAGCCTGTACTAAATCGGATCGTATTGTCCATAGACAAGACGTTCCCACACCCTCTCCTAACTCAGATCGTATTGTCCATAGATGAGGCTTTCCCTCACCCTGTCTTAACTCAGATTGTATTGTCCATAGACGAGGCTTTCCCACACCCTGTCGTCACTCAGATTGTATTATCCATAGATGCGTCTTTCCCACACACTGTCGTAACTCAGATCGTATTGTCCATAGACAGGGCTTTCCCACACAACGTCCTGACTCAGATTGTATTGTCCAGAGAAAAGGCTTTCCCACACCCTGGCTTAATTCACATTGTATTGCCCATAGACAAGACTTTCCCACACCCTGTCTTAATCAGATTGTATTGACCAGAGAGAAGGCTTTCCTACGCCCTGTCTTAAATCAGATCTCATTTTCCATAGGCAAGGCATTCCCACACACTGTCCTAACTCAGACAGTTTTGTCCATAGACAAGATTTTCCCACACCCTTTCCTAACTGAGATTGTAATGTCCAGAGACAATACTTTACCACACACTGTCGTAACTCAGATTGTATTGTCCATAGACGAGGCATTCCCACACTCAGTACTAAATCAGTTAGTATTGTTCATAGAAGAGGCTTTCCCACACCCTATCCTCAGATCTTATTGTCCATAGACAAGGCTTTCCCACACGCTGCCCTAACTCACATCGTATTGTCCATAGACAAGGCTTTCCCACACCCTGTCCTAACTCACATCGTATTGTCCATAGACGAGGCTTTCACACACCCCGTCCTAACTCAGATTGTATTGTCCATAGCCGTGGCTTTCCCACAGCCTGTACTAAATCGGATCGTATTGTCCATAGACAAGACGTTCCCACACCCTCTCCTAACTCAGATCGTATTGTCCATAGATGAGGCTTTCACACACCCTGTCTTAACTCAGATTGTATTGTCCATAGACAAGGGTTTCCCACACCCTGTCGTAACTCAGATTGTATTGTTCAGAGATGAAGCTTTCGAACACACTGTTGTAACTCAGATCGTAACGTCAACAGACGAGGCTCTCCCACATACTGTAGTATCTGAGATTGCATTGTCCATAGGCGAGGCTTTCCCATAACCTGTCGTTACTGAGATCGTATTGTCCATAGACGAGGGTTTCCTACAACCTGTCGTAACTCAGATTGTATTGTACATAGTGGAGGCTTTCCCACACCCTCTCCTAACCCAGATTGTATTGTCCATAGACCAGGTTTTCCCACACCCAGTCCTCACACAGTTCGTATTGTCCATAAACGAGGCTTTCCTACACGCTGTCATAACTCAGATTGTACTGGCCATAGAGAAGGCTTTCCCACACCCTGTCCTAACTCAGATCGTATTGTCAAGAGACAACGCTTTCGCACATACTGTTGAAACTCTTATTGCATTGTCAATAGACGAGATTTTCCCACACCCTGTCCTAACTCATATTGTAATGTCCAGAGACAACGCTTTACCACACACTGTCATAACTCAGATTGTATGGTTCATAGACGAGGCTTTCCCACACCCTGTCCTAACTCAGATCTTAATGTCCATAGACAAGGCTTTCCCACAACCTGTCCTGGCTCAGATTGTATTGTCCAGAGAAAAGGCTTTCCAACACCCTGGCTTAATTCAGATTGTATTCCCATAGACAAGACTTTCCCACACCCTGTCCTAACTCAGATTGTAATGTCCAGAGACAACGCTTTACCACACCCTGTCCTAACTCAGATTGTATTGTCCATAGACTAGTCTTTCCCACAACCTGTCGTAACTCAAATCGTAATGTCCATAGAAGAGGCTTTCCCCCACCCTGTCGTAACACAGATCGTATTGTCCATAGACGAGGCATTCCTACACCCTGTCGTAACTCAGTTCGTATTGTCCAGATAGAAGGCTTTTCCACAACCGGTCGTAACACAGATTGTATTGTTCATAGACAAGGCTTTCCCACACCTTGTTGTAACACAGATTTTATTGTCCATAGACAAGGCTTTCCGACAACCTGTGCTAACTCAGATCGTAATATCCATTGACAAGGATTTCCCACACCCTGTCCTAACTCAGATCGTATTTTCCAGAGAAAAGGCTTTCCCACACCCTGTCCTAACTCACGTTGTATTTTCCTTAGACGAGGCTTTCCCTCACCCTGTCCTAACTCATTCAGTACTAATTCAAATCATATTGTCCAGAGACAAGGCTTTCCCACATCGTCCTAACTCAAGTTGTATTTTCCTTAGACGAGGCATTCCCACATTCAGTACTAATTCTAATCATATTGTCCATAGACGAGGCTTTCCCACACCCTGTCGTTACTCAGATTATATTGTCCTTAGACGAGGCTTTCCTACACCCTGTCGTTACTCAGGTCGTATTGTCCAGCGACGAGGCTTTCCCACACCCTGTCGTAACTCTGATTGTCTTGTCCATAGACGGGTTCTTCCCACACCCTGTCCTAACTCAGATTGTAATGTCCAGAGACAACGCTTTCCCACACACTGTCGTAACTCAGATTTTATTGTCCATAGACGAGGCATTCCCACACACAGTACTAACTCAGATCGTATTGTACATAGACGAGTACTTGCAAACCCCGTCGTAACACTGATTGTATTGTCCATGGACGGGGCATTCCCACACCCTATCCTAACTCAGATTGTATTATCCATAGACTAGGCTTTCCCACAGACTGTCCTCACTCAGATTTTATTGCCCATAGCCGTTGCTTTCCCAGAGCCTGTCCTTAATCAGATCGTATTTTCCATAGACGAGGCTTTCCCACATACTGTCGTATCTTCGATTGCATTGTCCATAGACGAGGCTTTCCCACACCCTGTCCTAACTCAGATTGTATTGTCCATAGACGAGGCATTCCCACACACAGTACTAACTCAGATCGTATTGTACATAGACGAGTACTTGCAAACCCCGTCGTAACACTGATTGTATTGTCCATAGACTAGGCTTTCCCACAGACTGTCCTCACTCAGATTTTATTGCCCATAGCCGTTGCTTTCCCAGAGCCTGTCCTTAATCAGATCGTATTTTCCATAGACGAGGCTTTCCCACACCCTGCCCTAACTCAAATTGTATTGTCCATAGACAAGGCTTTCCCACACACTTTCCTAACTGAGATTGCATTGCCCATAGCCGTTGCTTTCCCAGAGCCTGTCCTAAATCAGATCGTATTGTCCATAGACGAGGCTTTCCCACATACTGTCGTATCTTCGATTGCATTGTCCATAGACGAGGCTTTCCCACACCCTGTCTTTACTCAGATCGTATTGTCCATAGACGAGGCTTTCCTACACCCTGTTGTAACTCAGATCATATTGTCCAGATACAAGGCTTTTCCACACCCTGTCATAAATCAGATTGTATTGGACATAGAGAAGGCTTTCCCACACCCTGTTGTAACTCAGATCGTATTGTCCAGAAACAACGCCTTCCCAAATACTGTCCTAACTCAGATTTTATTGTCCATTGACGGGGTATTCCCACACCCTGTCCGAACTCAGGTTGTAATGTCCAGAGACAACGCTTTCCCACACACTGTCGTACCTCAGATCGTATTGTTCATAGACAAGGCTTTCCCACACACTGTCGTAACTCAGATCGTATTGTCTAGAGACAAGGCTTTCCCACACCCTGTCGTAACACAGAAAGTATTGTCCTTAGACGAAGCTTTCCCACACCCTGTCCTAACTCAGATCGTATTGTCCATAGGCGGCGTATTCCCACACCCTGTCCTAACTCAGATTGTAATGTCCAGAGACAACGCTTTCCCGCACACTGTCGTAACTCAGATTTTATTGTCCATTGACGGGGTATACCCACACCCTGTCCTAACTCAGATCGTATTGTCCATAGTCGAGGCTTTCCCACACCCTGTCGTAACACAGATCGTATTGTCTAGAATCAAGGCTTTCCCACACCCTGTCTTAACACAGAATGCATTGTCCTCAGACGAGGCTTTCCCACACCCATTCGTAACTCAGATTGTATTGTCAATAGACGAGGCTTTCCCACATACTGTCGTATCTTCGATTGCATTGTCCATAGACGACGCTTTCCCATACCCTGTCGTTACTCAGATCGTATTGTCCATAGAAGAGGCTTTCCTACACCCTGTCGTTACTCAGATCGTATTGTCCAGAGACGAGGCTTTCCCACACCCTGTCGTAACACAGAAAGTATTGTCCTTAGACGAAGCTTTCCCACACCCTGTCGTTACTCAGATCGTAATGTCCAGAGACAACGCTTTCCCGCACACTATCGTAACTCAGATTTTATTGTCCATTGATGGGGTATAATACACACCCTGTCCTAACTCAGATCGTATTGTCCATAGTCGAGGCTTTCCCACACCCTGTCGTAACTCAGATCGTATTGTCTAGAGACAAGGCTTTCCCACACCCTGTCTTAACACAGAATGCATTGTCCTCAGACGAGGCTTTCCCACACACTGTCGTCACTCAGATTGTATTGTTCATAGACGAGGCTTTCCCACACCCTGTCGTTACTCAGATCGTATTGTCGAGAGACAAGGCTTTCCCACACCCTGTCATAACTCAGATTTTATTGTCCATAGACAAGGCTTTCCCACACCCTGTCGTAACTCTGTGTGTATTGTCCATAGACAGGGATTTCCTACACAACGTCCTAACTCAGATTGTATTGTCCAGAGACAACGCTTTCCCACACCCTGTCCTAACTCACGTTGTATTTTCCTTAGACGAGGCTTTCCCTCACCCTGTCCTAACTCATTCAGTACTAAATCAAATCATATTGTCCAGAGACAAGGCTTTCCCACACACTGTCGTAACTCAGATCATATTGTCTAGAGACAAGGCTTTCCCACACCGTCCTAACTCACGTTGTATTTTCCTTAGACGAGGCATTCCCATATTCAGAACTAATTCTAATCATATTGTCCATAGACGAGGCTTTCCCACACCCTGTCGTTACTCAGATCGTATTGTCCAGGGACGAGGCTTTCCCACACCCTGTCCTAACTCAGATTTTATTATCCGTAGACAAGGCTTTCCCACAAACAGTGCTAACTCAGATCGTAATGTCCATTTACATGGCTTTCCAACAACCTGTCCTAACTCAGATCGTATTTTCCAGAGAAAAGACTTTCCCACACACTGTCCTAACACAGATCGTATTGTCGAGAAACAACGCTTTCCCACACACTGTCGTAACTCAGATTATATTGTCCTTAGACGAGGCTTTCCTACACCCTGTCGTTACTCAGATCGTATTGTCCAGAGACGAGGCTTTCCCACACCCTGTCGTAACTCTGATTGTCTTGTCCATAGACGGATTATTCCCATACCCTGTCCTAACTCAGATTGTAATGTCCAGAGACAACGCTTTCCTACACCCTGTCGTAACACAGAATGTATTGCCCATAGCCGTTGCTTTCCCAGAGCCTGTCCTTAATCAGATCGTATTTTCCATAGACGAGGCTTTCCCACACCCTGCCCTAACTCAAATTGTATTGTCCATAGACAAGGCTTTCCCACACACTTTCCTAACTGAGATTGCATTGCCCATAGCCGTTGCTTTCCCAGAGCCTGTCCTAAATCAGATCGTATTGTCCATAGACGAGGCTTTCCCACATACTGTCGTATCTTCGATTGCATTGTCCATAGACGAGGCTTTCCCACACCCTGTCTTTACTCAGATCGTATTGTCCATAGACGAGGCTTTCCTACACCCTGTTGTAACTCAGATCATATTGTCCAGATACAAGGCTTTTCCACACCCTGTCATAAATCAGATTGTATTGGACATAGAGAAGGCTTTCCCACACCCTGTTGTAACTCAGATCGTATTGTCCAGAAACAACGCCTTCCCAAATACTGTCCTAACTCAGATTTTATTGTCCATTGACGGGGTATTCACACACCCTGTCCGAACTCAGGTTGTAATGTCCAGAGACAACGCTTTCCCACACACTGTCGTACCTCAGATCGTATTGTTCATAGACAAGGCTTTCCCACACCCTGTTGTAACTCAGATCGTATTGTCCAGAAACAACGCCTTCCCAAATACTGTCCTAACTCAGATTTTATTGTCCATTGACGGGGTATTCCCACACCCTGTCCGAACTCAGGTTGTAATGTCCAGAGACAACGCTTTCCCACACACTGTCGTACCTCAGATCGTATTGTTCATAGACAAGGCTTTCCCACACACTGTCGTAACTCAGATCGTATTGTCTAGAGACAAGGCTTTCCCACACCCTGTCGTAACACAGAAAGTATTGTCCTTAGACGAAGCTTTCCCACACCCTGTCCTAACTCAGATCGTATTGTCCATAGGCGGCGTATTCCCACACCCTGTCCTAACTCAGATTGTAATGTCCAGAGACAACGCTTTCCCGCACACTGTCGTAACTCAGATTTTATTGTCCATTGACGGGGTATACCCACACCCTGTCCTAACTCAGATCGTATTGTCCATAGTCGAGGCTTTCCCACACCCTGTCGTAACACAGATCGTATTGTCTAGAATCAAGGCTTTCCCACACCCTGTCTTAACACAGAATGCATTGTCCTCAGACGAGGCTTTCCCACACCCATTCGTAACTCAGATTGTATTGTCAATAGACGAGGCTTTCCCACATACTGTCGTATCTTCGATTGCATTGTCCATAGACGACGCTTTCCCATACCCTGTCGTTACTCAGATCGTATTGTCCATAGAAGAGGCTTTCCTACACCCTGTCGTTACTCAGATCGTATTGTCCAGAGACGAGGCTTTCCCACACCCTGTTGTAACACAGAAAGTATTGTCCTTAGACGAAGCTTTCCCACACCCTGTCGTTACTCAGATCGTAATGTCCAGAGACAACGCTTTCCCGCACACTATCGTAACTCAGATTTTATTGTCCATTGATGGGGTATAATACACACCCTGTCCTAACTCAGATCGTATTGTCCATAGTCGAGGCTTTCCCACACCCTGTCGTAACTCAGATCGTATTGTCTAGAGACAAGGCTTTCCCACACCCTGTCTTAACACAGAATGCATTGTCCTCAGACGAGGCTTTCCCACACACTGTCGTCACTCAGATTGTATTGTTCATAGACGAGGCTTTCCCACACCCTGTCGTTACTCAGATCGTATTGTCGAGAGACAAGGCTTTCCCACACCCTGTCATAACTCAGATTTTATTGTCCATAGACAAGGCTTTCCCACACCCTGTCGTAACTCTGTGTGTATTGTCCATAGACAGGGATTTCCTACACAACGTCCTAACTCAGATTGTATTGTCCAGAGACAACGCTTTCCCACACCCTGTCCTAACTCACGTTGTATTTTCCTTAGACGAGGCTTTCCCTCACCCTGTCCTAACTCATTCAGTACTAAATCAAATCATATTGTCCAGAGACAAGGCTTTCCCACACACTGTCGTAACTCAGATCATATTGTCTAGAGACAAGGCTTTCCCACACCGTCCTAACTCACGTTGTATTTTCCTTAGACGAGGCATTCCCATATTCAGAACTAATTCTAATCATATTGTCCATAGACGAGGCTTTCCCACACCCTGTCGTTACTCAGATCGTATTGTCCAGGGACGAGGCTTTCCCACACCCTGTCCTAACTCAGATTTTATTATCCGTAGACAAGGCTTTCCCACAAACAGTGCTAACTCAGATCGTAATGTCCATTTACATGGCTTTCCAACAACCTGTCCTAACTCAGATCGTATTTTCCAGAGAAAAGACTTTCCCACACACTGTCCTAACACAGATCGTATTGTCGAGAAACAACGCTTTCCCACACACTGTCGTAACTCAGATTATATTGTCCTTAGACGAGGCTTTCCTACACCCTGTCGTTACTCAGATCGTATTGTCCAGAGACGAGGCTTTCCCACACCCTGTCGTAACTCTGATTGTCTTGTCCATAGACGGATTATTCCCATACCCTGTCCTAACTCAGATTGTAATGTCCAGAGACAACGCTTTCCTACACCCTGTCGTAACACAGAATGTATTGTCCTTAGACGAGGCTTTCCCACACCCTGTCGTTACTCAGATCGTATTGTCCATAGACGAGGATTCCTACACGCTGTCATAACTCAGATTGTATGGTTCATAGACGAGGCTTTCCCACACCCTATCCTAACTCAGATCTTAATGTCCATAGACAAGGCTTTCCCACAACCTGTCCTGGCTCAGATTGTATTGTCCAGAGAAAAGGCTTTCCAACACCCTGGCTTAATTCAGATTGTATTCCCATAGACAAGACTTTCCCACACCCTGTCCTAACTCAGATTGTAATGTCCAGAGACAACGCTTTACCACACCCTGTCCTAACTCAGATTGTATTGTCCATAGACTAGTCTTTCCCACAACCTGTCGTAACTCAAATCGTAATGTCCATAGAAGAGGCTTTCCCCCACCCTGTCGTAACACAGATCGTATTGTCCATAGACGAGGCATTCCTACACCCTGTCGTAACTCAGTTCGTATTGTCCAGATAGAAGGCTTTTCCACAACCGGTCGTAACACAGATTGTATTGTTCATAGACAAGGCTTTCCCACACCTTGTTGTAACACAGATTTTATTGTCCATAGACAAGGCTTTCCGACAACCTGTGCTAACTCAGATCGTAATATCCATTGACAAGGATTTCCCACACCCTGTCCTAACTCAGATCGTATTTTCCAGAGAAAAGGCTTTCCCACACCCTGTCCTAACTCACGTTGTATTTTCCTTAGACGAGGCTTTCCCTCACCCTGTCCTAACTCATTCAGTACTAATTCAAATCATATTGTCCAGAGACAAGGCTTTCCCACATCGTCCTAACTCAAGTTGTATTTTCCTTAGACGAGGCATTCCTACATTCAGTACTAATTCTAATCATATTGTCCATAGACGAGGCTTTCCCACACCCTGTCGTTACTCAGATTATATTGTCCTTAGACGAGGCTTTCCTACACCCTGTCGTTACTCAGGTCGTATTGTCCAGCGACGAGGCTTTCCCACACCCTGTCGTAACTCTGATTGTCTTGTCCATAGACGGGTTCTTCCCACACCCTGTCCTAACTCAGATTGTAATGTCCAGAGACAACGCTTTCCCACACACTGTCGTAACTCAGATTTTATTGTCCATAGACGAGGCATTCCCACACACAGTACTAACTCAGATCGTATTGTACATAGACGAGTACTTGCAAACCCCGTCGTAACACTGATTGTATTGTCCATGGACGGGGCATTCCCACACCCTATCCTAACTCAGATTGTATTGTCCATAGACTAGGCTTTCCCACAGACTGTCCTCACTCAGATTTTATTGCCCATAGCCGTTGCTTTCCCAGAGCCTGTCCTTAATCAGATCGTATTTTCCATAGACGAGGCTTTCCCACATACTGTCGTATCTTCGATTGCATTGTCCATAGACGAGGCTTTCCCACACCCTGTCCTAACTCAGATTGTATTGTCCATAGACGAGGCATTCCCACACACAGTACTAACTCAGATCGTATTGTACATAGACGAGTACTTGCAAACCCCGTCGTAACACTGATTGTATTGTCCATAGACTAGGCTTTCCCACAGACTGTCCTCACTCAGATTTTATTGCCCATAGCCGTTGCTTTCCCAGAGCCTGTCCTTAATCAGATCGTATTTTCCATAGACGAGGCTTTCCCACACCCTGCCCTAACTCAAATTGTATTGTCCATAGACAAGGCTTTCCCACACACTTTCCTAACTGAGATTGCATTGCCCATAGCCGTTGCTTTCCCAGAGCCTGTCCTAAATCAGATCGTATTGTCCATAGACGAGGCTTTCCCACATACTGTCGTATCTTCGATTGCATTGTCCATAGACGAGGCTTTCCCACACCCTGTCTTTACTCAGATCGTATTGTCCATAGACGAGGCTTTCCTACACCCTGTTGTAACTCAGATCATATTGTCCAGATACAAGGCTTTTCCACACCCTGTCATAAATCAGATTGTATTGGACATAGAGAAGGCTTTCCCACACCCTGTTGTAACTCAGATCGTATTGTCCAGAAACAACGCCTTCCCAAATACTGTCCTAACTCAGATTTTATTGTCCATTGACGGGGTATTCCCACACCCTGTCCGAACTCAGGTTGTAATGTCCAGAGACAACGCTTTCCCACACACTGTCGTACCTCAGATCGTATTGTTCATAGACAAGGCTTTCCCACACACTGTCGTAACTCAGATCGTATTGTCTAGAGACAAGGCTTTCCCACACCCTGTCGTAACACAGAAAGTATTGTCCTTAGACGAAGCTTTCCCACACCCTGTCCTAACTCAGATCGTATTGTCCATAGGCGGCGTATTCCCACACCCTGTCCTAACTCAGATTGTAATGTCCAGAGACAACGCTTTCCCGCACACTGTCGTAACTCAGATTTTATTGTCCATTGACGGGGTATACCCACACCCTGTCCTAACTCAGATCGTATTGTCCATAGTCGAGGCTTTCCCACACCCTGTCGTAACACAGATCGTATTGTCTAGAATCAAGGCTTTCCCACACCCTGTCTTAACACAGAATGCATTGTCCTCAGACGAGGCTTTCCCACACCCATTCGTAACTCAGATTGTATTGTCAATAGACGAGGCTTTCCCACATACTGTCGTATCTTCGATTGCATTGTCCATAGACGACGCTTTCCCATACCCTGTCGTTACTCAGATCGTATTGTCCATAGAAGAGGCTTTCCTACACCCTGTCGTTACTCAGATCGTATTGTCCAGAGACGAGGCTTTCCCACACCCTGTCGTAACACAGAAAGTATTGTCCTTAGACGAAGCTTTCCCACACCCTGTCGTTACTCAGATCGTAATGTCCAGAGACAACGCTTTCCCGCACACTATCGTAACTCAGATTTTATTGTCCATTGATGGGGTATAATACACACCCTGTCCTAACTCAGATCGTATTGTCCATAGTCGAGGCTTTCCCACACCCTGTCGTAACTCAGATCGTATTGTCTAGAGACAAGGCTTTCCCACACCCTGTCTTAACACAGAATGCATTGTCCTCAGACGAGGCTTTCCCACACACTGTCGTCACTCAGATTGTATTGTTCATAGACGAGGCTTTCCCACACCCTGTCGTTACTCAGATCGTATTGTCGAGAGACAAGGCTTTCCCACACCCTGTCATAACTCAGATTTTATTGTCCATAGACAAGGCTTTCCCACACCCTGTCGTAACTCTGTGTGTATTGTCCATAGACAGGGATTTCCTACACAACGTCCTAACTCAGATTGTATTGTCCAGAGACAACGCTTTCCCACACCCTGTCCTAACTCACGTTGTATTTTCCTTAGACGAGGCTTTCCCTCACCCTGTCCTAACTCATTCAGTACTAAATCAAATCATATTGTCCAGAGACAAGGCTTTCCCACACACTGTCGTAACTCAGATCATATTGTCTAGAGACAAGGCTTTCCCACACCGTCCTAACTCACGTTGTATTTTCCTTAGACGAGGCATTCCCATATTCAGAACTAATTCTAATCATATTGTCCATAGACGAGGCTTTCCCACACCCTGTCGTTACTCAGATCGTATTGTCCAGGGACGAGGCTTTCCCACACCCTGTCCTAACTCAGATTTTATTATCCGTAGACAAGGCTTTCCCACAAACAGTGCTAACTCAGATCGTAATGTCCATTTACATGGCTTTCCAACAACCTGTCCTAACTCAGATCGTATTTTCCAGAGAAAAGACTTTCCCACACACTGTCCTAACACAGATCGTATTGTCGAGAAACAACGCTTTCCCACACACTGTCGTAACTCAGATTATATTGTCCTTAGACGAGGCTTTCCTACACCCTGTCGTTACTCAGATCGTATTGTCCAGAGACGAGGCTTTCCCACACCCTGTCGTAACTCTGATTGTCTTGTCCATAGACGGATTATTCCCATACCCTGTCCTAACTCAGATTGTAATGTCCAGAGACAACGCTTTCCTACACCCTGTCGTAACACAGAATGTATTGCCCATAGCCGTTGCTTTCCCAGAGCCTGTCCTTAATCAGATCGTATTTTCCATAGACGAGGCTTTCCCACACCCTGCCCTAACTCAAATTGTATTGTCCATAGACAAGGCTTTCCCACACACTTTCCTAACTGAGATTGCATTGCCCATAGCCGTTGCTTTCCCAGAGCCTGTCCTAAATCAGATCGTATTGTCCATAGACGAGGCTTTCCCACATACTGTCGTATCTTCGATTGCATTGTCCATAGACGAGGCTTTCCCACACCCTGTCTTTACTCAGATCGTATTGTCCATAGACGAGGCTTTCCTACACCCTGTTGTAACTCAGATCATATTGTCCAGATACAAGGCTTTTCCACACCCTGTCATAAATCAGATTGTATTGGACATAGAGAAGGCTTTCCCACACCCTGTTGTAACTCAGATCGTATTGTCCAGAAACAACGCCTTCCCAAATACTGTCCTAACTCAGATTTTATTGTCCATTGACGGGGTATTCACACACCCTGTCCGAACTCAGGTTGTAATGTCCAGAGACAACGCTTTCCCACACACTGTCGTACCTCAGATCGTATTGTTCATAGACAAGGCTTTCCCACACCCTGTTGTAACTCAGATCGTATTGTCCAGAAACAACGCCTTCCCAAATACTGTCCTAACTCAGATTTTATTGTCCATTGACGGGGTATTCCCACACCCTGTCCGAACTCAGGTTGTAATGTCCAGAGACAACGCTTTCCCACACACTGTCGTACCTCAGATCGTATTGTTCATAGACAAGGCTTTCCCACACACTGTCGTAACTCAGATCGTATTGTCTAGAGACAAGGCTTTCCCACACCCTGTCGTAACACAGAAAGTATTGTCCTTAGACGAAGCTTTCCCACACCCTGTCCTAACTCAGATCGTATTGTCCATAGGCGGCGTATTCCCACACCCTGTCCTAACTCAGATTGTAATGTCCAGAGACAACGCTTTCCCGCACACTGTCGTAACTCAGATTTTATTGTCCATTGACGGGGTATACCCACACCCTGTCCTAACTCAGATCGTATTGTCCATAGTCGAGGCTTTCCCACACCCTGTCGTAACACAGATCGTATTGTCTAGAATCAAGGCTTTCCCACACCCTGTCTTAACACAGAATGCATTGTCCTCAGACGAGGCTTTCCCACACCCATTTGTAACTCAGATTGTATTGTCAATAGACGAGGCTTTCCCACATACTGTCGTATCTTCGATTGCATTGTCCATAGACGACGCTTTCCCATACCCTGTCGTTACTCAGATCGTATTGTCCATAGAAGAGGCTTTCCTACACCCTGTCGTTACTCAGATCGTATTGTCCATAGAAGAGGCTTTCCTACACCCTGTCGTTACTCAGATCGTATTGTCCAGAGACGAGGCTTTCCCACACCCTGTCGTAACACAGAAAGTATTGTCCTTAGACGAAGCTTTCCCACACCCTGTCGTTACTCAGATCGTAATGTCCAGAGACAACGCTTTCCCGCACACTATCGTAACTCAGATTTTATTGTCCATTGATGGGGTATAATACACACCCTGTCCTAACTCAGATCGTATTGTCCATAGTCGAGGCTTTCCCACACCCTGTCGTAACTCAGATCGTATTGTCTAGAGACAAGGCTTTCCCACACCCTGTCTTAACACAGAATGCATTGTCCTCAGACGAGGCTTTCCCACACACTGTCGTCACTCAGATTGTATTGTTCATAGACGAGGCTTTCCCACACCCTGTCGTTACTCAGATCGTATTGTCGAGAGACAAGGCTTTCCCACACCCTGTCATAACTCAGATTTTATTGTCCATAGACAAGGCTTTCCCACACCCTGTCGTAACTCTGTGTGTATTGTCCATAGACAGGGATTTCCTACACAACGTCCTAACTCAGATTGTATTGTCCAGAGACAACGCTTTCCCACACCCTGTCCTAACTCACGTTGTATTTTCCTTAGACGAGGCTTTCCCTCACCCTGTCCTAACTCATTCAGTACTAAATCAAATCATATTGTCCAGAGACAAGGCTTTCCCACACACTGTCGTAACTCAGATCATATTGTCTAGAGACAAGGCTTTCCCACACCGTCCTAACTCACGTTGTATTTTCCTTAGACGAGGCATTCCCATATTCAGAACTAATTCTAATCATATTGTCCATAGACGAGGCTTTCCCACACCCTGTCGTTACTCAGATCGTATTGTCCAGGGACGAGGCTTTCCCACACCCTGTCCTAACTCAGATTTTATTATCCGTAGACAAGGCTTTCCCACAAACAGTGCTAACTCAGATCGTAATGTCCATTTACATGGCTTTCCAACAACCTGTCCTAACTCAGATCGTATTTTCCAGAGAAAAGACTTTCCCACACACTGTCCTAACACAGATCGTATTGTCGAGAAACAACGCTTTCCCACACACTGTCGTAACTCAGATTATATTGTCCTTAGACGAGGCTTTCCTACACCCTGTCGTTACTCAGATCGTATTGTCCAGAGACGAGGCTTTCCCACACCCTGTCGTAACTCTGATTGTCTTGTCCATAGACGGATTATTCCCATACCCTGTCCTAACTCAGATTGTAATGTCCAGAGACAACGCTTTCCTACACCCTGTCGTAACACAGAATGTATTGTCCTTAGACGAGGCTTTCCCACACCCTGTCGTTACTCAGATCGTATTGTCCATAGACGAGGATTCCTACACGCTGTCATAACTCAGATTGCATTGTCCATAGACAAGGCTTTCCCACACCCTGTCCTAACTCACATCGTATTGTCCATAGACGAGGCTTTCGCACACCCTGTCCTAACTCAGATTGTATTGTCAAGAGACAATGCGTTCCCACATACTGTTGAAACTCAGATTGCATTGTCCATAGATGAGGTATTCCCACACACTGTCATAACTCAGTCCGTAATGTCCATAGACGAGGCTTTCACACACCCTGTCCTAACTCAGATTGTATTGCCATTGCCGTGGCTTTCCCACAGACTGTCCTAACTCACATCGTATTGCCCATAGACCAGGGTGTCCAACACCCTCTCCTAACTCAGATCGTATTGTCCATAGACGAGGCTTTCCCACAGCCTGTCGTCACTCAGATTGTATTGTCCAGAGACAAGGCTTTCCCACACACTGTCGTAACTCAGATCGTATTGTCCATAGACGCGTCTTTCCCACACACTGTCGTAACTCAGATCGTATTGTCCATAGACAGGGCTTTCCCACACAACGTTCTGACTCAGATTGTATTGTCCAGAGAAAAGGCTTTCCTTCACCCTGGCTTAATTCAGATTGTATTGCCCATAGACAAGACTTTCTCACACCCTGTCTTAATCAGATTGTATTGACCAGAGAGAAGGCTTTCCTACGCCCTGTCTTAAATCAGATCTTATTTTCCATAGGCAAGGCATTCCCACACACTGTCCTAACTCAGACAGTGTTGTCCATAGACAAGATTTTCCCACACCCTTTCCTAACTGAGATTGTAATGTCCAGAGACAATACTTTACCACACACTGTCGTAACTCAGATTGTATTGTCCATAGACGAGGCATTCCCACACTCAGTACTAAATCAGTTAGTATTGTTCATAGAAGAGGCTTTCCCACACCCTATCCTCAGATCTTATTGTCCATAGACAAGGCTTTCCCACACGCTGCCCTAACTCACATCGTATTGTCCATAGACAAGGCTTTCCCACACCCTGTCCTAACTCACATCGTATTGTCCATAGACGAGGCTTTCACACACCCTGTCCTAACTCAGATTGTATTGTCCATAGCCGTGGCTTTCCCACAGCCTGTACTAAATCGGATCGTATTGTCCATAGACAAGACGTTCCCACACCCTCTCCTAACTCACATCGTATTGTCCATAGATGAGGCTTTCCCTCACCCTGTCTTAACTCAGATTGTATTGTCCATAGACGAGGCTTTCCCACACCCTGTCGTCACTCAGATTGTATTATCCATAGATGCGTCTTTCCCACACACTGTCGTAACTCAGATCGTATTGTCCATAGACAGGGCTTTCCCACACAACGTCCTGACTCAGATTGTATTGTCCAGAGAAAAGGCTTTCCCACACCCTGGCTTAATTCACATTGTATTGCCCATAGACAAGACTTTCCCACACCCTGTCTTAATCAGATTGTATTGACCAGAGAGAAGGCTTTCCTACGCCCTGTCTTAAATCAGATCTCATTTTCCATAGGCAAGGCATTCCCACACACTGTCCTAACTCAGACAGTTTTGTCCATAGACAAGATTTTCCCACACCCTTTCCTAACTGAGATTGTAATGTCCAGAGACAATACTTTACCACACACTGTCGTAACTCAGATTGTATTGTCCATAGACGAGGCATTCCCACACTCAGTACTAAATCAGTTAGTATTGTTCATAGAAGAGGCTTTCCCACACCCTATCCTCAGATCTTATTGTCCATAGACAAGGCTTTCCCACACGCTGCCCTAACTCACATCGTATTGTCCATAGACAAGGCTTTCCCACACCCTGTCCTAACTCACATCGTATTGTCCATAGACGAGGCTTTCACACACCCCGTCCTAACTCAGATTGTATTGTCCATAGCCGTGGCTTTCCCACAGCCTGTACTAAATCGGATCGTATTGTCCATAGACAAGACGTTCCCACACCCTCTCCTAACTCAGATCGTATTGTCCATAGATGAGGCTTTCACACACCCTGTCTTAACTCAGATTGTATTGTCCATAGACAAGGGTTTCCCACACCCTGTCGTAACTCAGATTGTATTGTTCAGAGATGAAGCTTTCGAACACACTGTTGTAACTCAGATCGTAACGTCAACAGACGAGGCTCTCCCACATACTGTAGTATCTGAGATTGCATTGTCCATAGGCGAGGCTTTCCCATAACCTGTCGTTACTGAGATCGTATTGTCCATAGACGAGGGTTTCCTACAACCTGTCGTAACTCAGATTGTATTGTACATAGTGGAGGCTTTCCCACACCCTCTCCTAACCCAGATTGTATTGTCCATAGACCAGGTTTTCCCACACCCAGTCCTCACACAGTTCGTATTGTCCATAAACGAGGCTTTCCTACACGCTGTCATAACTCAGATTGTACTGGCCATAGAGAAGGCTTTCCCACACCCTGTCCTAACTCAGATCGTATTGTCAAGAGACAACGCTTTCGCACATACTGTTGAAACTCTTATTGCATTGTCAATAGACGAGATTTTCCCACACCCTGTCCTAACTCATATTGTAATGTCCAGAGACAACGCTTTACCACACACTGTCATAACTCAGATTGTATGGTTCATAGACGAGGCTTTCCCACACCCTGTCCTAACTCAGATCTTAATGTCCATAGACAAGGCTTTCCCACAACCTGTCCTGGCTCAGATTGTATTGTCCAGAGAAAAGGCTTTCCAACACCCTGGCTTAATTCAGATTGTATTCCCATAGACAAGACTTTCCCACACCCTGTCCTAACTCAGATTGTAATGTCCAGAGACAACGCTTTACCACACCCTGTCCTAACTCAGATTGTATTGTCCATAGACTAGTCTTTCCCACAACCTGTCGTAACTCAAATCGTAATGTCCATAGAAGAGGCTTTCCCCCACCCTGTCGTAACACAGATCGTATTGTCCATAGACGAGGCATTCCTACACCCTGTCGTAACTCAGTTCGTATTGTCCAGATAGAAGGCTTTTCCACAACCGGTCGTAACACAGATTGTATTGTTCATAGACAAGGCTTTCCCACACCTTGTTGTAACACAGATTTTATTGTCCATAGACAAGGCTTTCCGACAACCTGTGCTAACTCAGATCGTAATATCCATTGACAAGGATTTCCCACACCCTGTCCTAACTCAGATCGTATTTTCCAGAGAAAAGGCTTTCCCTCACCCTGTCCTAACTCATTCAGTACTAATTCAAATCATATTGTCCAGAGACAAGGCTTTCCCACATCGTCCTAACTCAAGTTGTATTTTCCTTAGACGAGGCATTCCCACATTCAGTACTAATTCTAATCATATTGTCCATAGACGAGGCTTTCCCACACCCTGTCGTTACTCAGATTATATTGTCCTTAGACGAGGCTTTCCTACACCCTGTCGTTACTCAGGTCGTATTGTCCAGCGACGAGGCTTTCCACACCCTGTCGTAACTCTGATTGTCTTGTCCATAGACGGGTTCTTCCCACACCCTGTCCTAACTCAGATTGTAATGTCCAGAGACAACGCTTTCCCACACACTGTCGTAACTCAGATTTTATTGTCCATAGACGAGGCATTCCCACACACAGTACTAACTCAGATCGTATTGTACATAGACGAGTACTTGCAAACCCCGTCGTAACACTGATTGTATTGTCCATGGACGGGGCATTCCCACACCCTATCCTAACTCAGATTGTATTGTCCATAGACTAGGCTTTCCCACAGACTGTCCTCACTCAGATTTTATTGCCCATAGCCGTTGCTTTCCCAGAGCCTGTCCTTAATCAGATCGTATTTTCCATAGACGAGGCTTTCCCACATACTGTCGTATCTTCGATTGCATTGTCCATAGACGAGGCTTTCCCACACCCTGTCCTAACTCAGATTGTATTGTCCATAGACGAGGCATTCCCACACACAGTACTAACTCAGATCGTATTGTACATAGACGAGTACTTGCAAACCCCGTCGTAACACTGATTGTATTGTCCATAGACTAGGCTTTCCCACAGACTGTCCTCACTCAGATTTTATTGCCCATAGCCGTTGCTTTCCCAGAGCCTGTCCTTAATCAGATCGTATTTTCCATAGACGAGGCTTTCCCACACCCTGCCCTAACTCAAATTGTATTGTCCATAGACAAGGCTTTCCCACACACTTTCCTAACTGAGATTGCATTGCCCATAGCCGTTGCTTTCCCAGAGCCTGTCCTAAATCAGATCGTATTGTCCATAGACGAGGCTTTCCCACATACTGTCGTATCTTCGATTGCATTGTCCATAGACGAGGCTTTCCCACACCCTGTCTTTACTCAGATCGTATTGTCCATAGACGAGGCTTTCCTACACCCTGTTGTAACTCAGATCATATTGTCCAGATACAAGGCTTTTCCACACCCTGTCATAAATCAGATTGTATTGGACATAGAGAAGGCTTTCCCACACCCTGTTGTAACTCAGATCGTATTGTCCAGAAACAACGCCTTCCCAAATACTGTCCTAACTCAGATTTTATTGTCCATTGACGGGGTATTCCCACACCCTGTCCGAACTCAGGTTGTAATGTCCAGAGACAACGCTTTCCCACACACTGTCGTACCTCAGATCGTATTGTTCATAGACAAGGCTTTCCCACACACTGTCGTAACTCAGATCGTATTGTCTAGAGACAAGGCTTTCCCACACCCTGTCGTAACACAGAAAGTATTGTCCTTAGACGAAGCTTTCCCACACCCTGTCCTAACTCAGATCGTATTGTCCATAGGCGGCGTATTCCCACACCCTGTCCTAACTCAGATTGTAATGTCCAGAGACAACGCTTTCCCGCACACTGTCGTAACTCAGATTTTATTGTCCATTGACGGGGTATACCCACACCCTGTCCTAACTCAGATCGTATTGTCCATAGTCGAGGCTTTCCCACACCCTGTCGTAACACAGATCGTATTGTCTAGAATCAAGGCTTTCCCACACCCTGTCTTAACACAGAATGCATTGTCCTCAGACGAGGCTTTCCCACACCCATTCGTAACTCAGATTGTATTGTCAATAGACGAGGCTTTCCCACATACTGTCGTATCTTCGATTGCATTGTCCATAGACGACGCTTTCCCATACCCTGTCGTTACTCAGATCGTATTGTCCATAGAAGAGGCTTTCCTACACCCTGTCGTTACTCAGATCGTATTGTCCAGAGACGAGGCTTTCCCACACCCTGTCGTAACACAGAAAGTATTGTCCTTAGACGAAGCTTTCCCACACCCTGTCGTTACTCAGATCGTAATGTCCAGAGACAACGCTTTCCCGCACACTATCGTAACTCAGATTTTATTGTCCATTGATGGGGTATAATACACACCCTGTCCTAACTCAGATCGTATTGTCCATAGTCGAGGCTTTCCCACACCCTGTCGTAACTCAGATCGTATTGTCTAGAGACAAGGCTTTCCCACACCCTGTCTTAACACAGAATGCATTGTCCTCAGACGAGGCTTTCCCACACACTGTCGTCACTCAGATTGTATTGTTCATAGACGAGGCTTTCCCACACCCTGTCGTTACTCAGATCGTATTGTCGAGAGACAAGGCTTTCCCACACCCTGTCATAACTCAGATTTTATTGTCCATAGACAAGGCTTTCCCACACCCTGTCGTAACTCTGTGTGTATTGTCCATAGACAGGGATTTCCTACACAACGTCCTAACTCAGATTGTATTGTCCAGAGACAACGCTTTCCCACACCCTGTCCTAACTCACGTTGTATTTTCCTTAGACGAGGCTTTCCCTCACCCTGTCCTAACTCATTCAGTACTAAATCAAATCATATTGTCCAGAGACAAGGCTTTCCCACACACTGTCGTAACTCAGATCATATTGTCTAGAGACAAGGCTTTCCCACACCGTCCTAACTCACGTTGTATTTTCCTTAGACGAGGCATTCCCATATTCAGAACTAATTCTAATCATATTGTCCATAGACGAGGCTTTCCCACACCCTGTCGTTACTCAGATCGTATTGTCCAGGGACGAGGCTTTCCCACACCCTGTCCTAACTCAGATTTTATTATCCGTAGACAAGGCTTTCCCACAAACAGTGCTAACTCAGATCGTAATGTCCATTTACATGGCTTTCCAACAACCTGTCCTAACTCAGATCGTATTTTCCAGAGAAATGACTTTCCCACACACTGTCCTAACACAGATCGTATTGTCGAGAAACAACGCTTTCCCACACACTGTCGTAACTCAGATTATATTGTCCTTAGACGAGGCTTTCCTACACCCTGTCGTTACTCAGATCGTATTGTCCAGAGACGAGGCTTTCCCACACCCTGTCGTAACTCTGATTGTCTTGTCCATAGACGGATTATTCCCATACCCTGTCCTAACTCAGATTGTAATGTCCAGAGACAACGCTTTCCTACACCCTGTCGTAACACAGAATGTATTGTCCTTAGACGAGGCTTTCCCACACCCTGTCGTTACTCAGATCGTATTGTCCATAGACGAGGATTCCTACACGCTGTCATAACTCAGATTGCATTGTCCATAGACGAGATTTTCCCACACCCTGTCCTAACTCAGATTGTAATGTCCAGAGACAACGCTTTCCCACACACTGTCGTAAATCAGATCGGATTGTTCATAGTCGAGGCTTTCCCACACCCTGTCGTAACTCAGATCGTATTGTCTAGAGACAAGGCTTTCCCACATCCTGTCGTAACACAGAATGTATTGTCCTTAGACGAGGCTTTCCCACACCCTGTCCTATTTCAGATGGTGTTGTCCTGAGACGAAGCTTTCCGACACCCTGTCGTAACTCAGATCGTATTGTCCAGATACAAGGATTTTCTACACCCTGTCGTAACTCAGATTGTATTGTACATAGAGAAGGCTTTCCCACACCATGTCCTAACTAAGATCGTATTGACCATAGACAATGCTTTTCCACACCCTGTTGTAACTCAGATTTTATTGTCCAGAGACAAGGCTTTCGCACACCCTGTCGTAACTCAGATCGTATTGTCGAGAGACAAGGCTTTCCCACACCCTGTCCTAACTCAGATCGTATTGTCGAGAGACAAGGCTTTCCCATACACTGTCGTACCTCAGATTGTATTGGCCATAGACTAGGCTTTCCCACACCCTGTCGTAACTCTGATTGTATTGTCCATAGGCGGCGTATTCCCACACCCTGTCCTAACTCAGATTGTAATGTCCATAGACTAGGCTTTCCCACACACTTTCCTAACTCAGATTGCATTGCCCATAGCCGTTGCTTTCCCAGAGCCTGTCCTAACTCAGATCGTATTGTACATAGATGAGGATTTGCACACCCTGTCGTAACACTGATTGTATTGTCCATGGACGGGGCATTCCCACACCCTGTCCTAACTCAGATTGTATTGTCCATAGACTAGGCTTTCCCACACACTTTCCTAACTCAGATTGCATTGCCCATAGCCGTTGCTTTCCCAGAGCCTGTCCTAAATCAGATTGCATTTTCCATAGACGAGGCTTTCCCACACCCTGTCGTAACTCAGATCGTATTGTCTAGAGACAAGGCTTTCCCACACCCTGTTGTAACACAGAAAGTATTGTCCATAGACGAGGCTTTCCCACACCCTGTCGTAACTCAGATTGTAATGTCCAGAGACAACGCTTTCCCGCACACTGTCGTAACTCAGATTTTATTGTCCATTGATGCGGTATAATACACACCCTGTCCTAACTCAGTTCGTATTGTCCATAGACGAGGCTTTCCCACACACTGTCGTCACTCAGATTGTATTGTTCATAGACGAGGCTTTCCCACATACTGTCGTATCTTCGATTGCATTGTCCGTAGACGACGCTTTCCCACACCCTGTCGTTACTCAGATCGTATTGTCCATAGAAGAGGCTTTCCTACACCCTGTCGTAACTCAGATCGTATTGTCCAGATACAAGGCTTTCCCACACCCTGTCGTAACTCTGTGTGTATTGTTCATAGACTGGGATTTCCTACACAACGTCCTAACTCAGATTGTATTGTCCAGAGACAACGCTTTCCCACACCCTGTCCTAACTCACGTTGTATTTTCCTTAGACGAGGCTTTCCCTCACCCTGTCCTAACTCATTCAGTACTAAATCAAATCATATTGTCCAGAGACAAGGCTTTCCCACACACTGTCGTAACTCAGATCATATTGTCTAGAGACAAGGCTTTCCCACACCGTCCTAACTCACGTTGTATTTTCCTTAGACGAGGCATTCCCATATTCAGAACTAATTCTAATCATATTGTCCATAGACGAGGCTTTCCCACACCCTGTCGTTACTCAGATCGTATTGTCCAGGGACGAGGCTTTCCTACACCCTGTCATAACTCTGATCGTATTGTCCAGATACAAGGATTTTCCACAACCTGTCCTAACTCAGATCGTATCGTCCATAGACAAGGCTTTCCCACACCCTGTCGTAACTCAGATTTTATTGTCCATAGACGAGGCGTTCCCACACCCTGTCGTTACTCAGATCGTATTGTCCAGAGACGAGGCTTTCCTACACCCTGTCGTTACTCAGATCGTATTGTCCATAGAAGAGGCTTTCCTACACCCTGTCGTAACTCAGATCGTATTGTCCATAGACAAGGCTTTCCCACACACTGTCCTAACTCAGATTTTATTGTCCATAGACAAGGCTTTCCCACACCCTGACGTAACTCTGATTGTCTTGTCCATAGACGGGATATTCCCACACCCTGTCCTAACACAGATCGTATTTTCCAGAGAAAAGGCTTTCCCACACACTGTCCTAACTCAGATTTTATTGTCCATAGACAAGGCTTTCCCACACCCTGACGTAACTCTGATTGTCCTGTCCAGAGACGGGGTATTCCCACACCCTGTCCTAACACAGATCGTATTTTCCAGAGAAAAGGCTTTCCCACACACTGTCCTAACACATATCGTATTGTCGAGAGACAACGCTTTCCCACACACTATCGTTACTCAGATCGTATTGTCCAGAGACGAGGCTTTCCCACACCCTGTCCTAACTCAGATTTTATTATCCGTAGACAAGGCTTTCCCACAAACAGTGCTAACTCAGATCGTAATGTCCATTTACATGGCTTTCCAACAACCTGTCCTAACTCAGATCGTATTTTCCAGAGAAAAGACTTTCCCACACACTGTCCTAACTCAGATCGTATTGTCGAGAGACAACGCTTTCCCACACACTGTCGTAACTCAGATTATATTGTCCTTAGAATAGGCTTTCCTACACCCTGTCGTTACTCAGATCGTATTGTCCAGAGACGAGGCTTTCCCACACCCTGTCGTAACTCTGATTGTCTTGTCCATAGACGGATTATTCCCACACCCTGTCCTAACTCAGATTGTAATGTCCAGAGACAACGCTTTCCCACACACTGTCGTAACTCAGATTGTATTGTCCATAGACGAGGCATTCCCACACACAGTACTAACTCAGATCGTATTGTAAATAGACGAGTACTTGCAAACCCCGTCGTAACGCTGATTGTATTGTCCATGGACGGAGCATTCCCACACCCTGTCCTAACTCAGATTGTATTGTTCATAGACGAGGCTTTCCCACATACTGTCGTATCTTCGATTGCATTGTCCATAGACGAGGCTTTCCCACACCCTATCGTTACTCAGATTGTATTGTCCAGAGACGAGGCTTTCCTACACCCTGTCGTAACTCTGATCGTATTGTCCAGATACAAGGATTTTCTACACCCTGTCGTAACTCTGATTGTATTGTACATAGAGAAGGCTTTCCCACACCCTGTTGTAACTCATATTTTATTGTCCATAGACAAGGCTTTCCCACACCCTGTCCTAACTCAGATCGTATTGTCGATAGACAACGCTTTCCCACACACTGTCGTAACAGATTGTATTGGCCATAGACGAGTCTTTCCCACCCCCTGTCGTAACTCTGATTGTATTGTTCATAGGCGGTGTATTCCCACACCCTGTCCTAACTCAGATTGTAATGTCCAGAGACAACGCTTTCCCGCACACTGTCGTAACTCAGATTTTATTGTCCATAGATGGGGTATTCCCACAGCCTGTCCTAACTCAGATTGTAATGTCCAGAGACAACGCTTTCCCACACACTGTCGTAACTCAGATTTTATTGTCCGTAGACGAGGCATTCCCACACTCAGTACTAATTCAAATCGTATTGTCTAGAGACAAGGCTTTCCCACACCCTGTCGTAACACAGAATCTATTGTCCTTAGACGAGGCTTTCACACACCCTGTTGTAACTCAGATCGTATTGTCCATAGACGAGGCTTTCCTACACGCTGTCATAACTCAGATTGTATTGTCCATAGACGATGATTTCCCACATAGTGTTGAAACTCAGATTGCATTGTCCATAGACGAGATTTTCCCACACACTGTCCTAACTCAGATTGTAATGTCCAAAGACGAGGTATTCCCATGTCCTGTCCTAACTCAGATCGTATTGTCCATAGTCGAGGCTTTCCCACAACCTGTCGTAACTCAGATTGTATTGCCCAGAGACAAGGCTTTCCCACACACTGTCGTAACTCTGAGTGTATTGTCCATAGACAGGGCTTTCCCACACAACGTCCTAACTCAGATTGTATTGTCCAGAGACAACGCTTTCACACACCCTGTCCAAACTCAGATTGTACTGTCCGTAGATGAGGCATTCCCACACTCAGTACTAATTCAAATTGTATTGTCCAGAGACAAGGTTTCCCACACTCTGCCCTAACTCAGATTGTATTGTCCATAGACGAAGCTTTCACAAACCCTGTCCTAATTCAGATTATATTGTCCATAGATGAGGCATTCACACACCCTGTCCTAATTCAGATCGTATTGTCCATAGACGACGGTTTCCCACACCCTGTCGTAACTCAGATCGTATAGTCCATAGTCGAGAGTTTCCCACACACTGTCGTCACTCAGATCGTATTGTCCATAGTCGAGGCTTTCCCACACCCTGTCGTACCTCAGATTGTATTGCCCAGAGACAAGGATTTTCCACACCCCGTCGTAACTCTGAGTATATTGTCCATAGACAAGGCTTTCCCACACAACGTCCTAACTCAGATTGTATTGCCCAGAGACAATGCTTTCCCACACCATGTCCTAACTCAGATTGTATTGTCCGTAGACGAGGCATTCCCACACTCAGTACTAATTCAAATCGTATTGTCTAGAGACAAGGCTTTCCCACACACTGTCGTTACTCAGATCTTATTGTCCAGAGATGAGGCTTTCCCACACCCTGTTGTGACTCAGATCGTATTGTCCATAGACGAGGCTTTCCTACACGCTGTCATAACTCAGATTGTATTGTCCATAGACGATGCTTTCCCACATACTGTTGAAACTCAGATTGCATTGTCCATAGACGAGATTTTCCCACACCCTGTCCTAACTCAGATTGTAATGTCCAGAGACAACGCTTTCCCACACACTGTCGTAACTCAGATTTTATTGTCCATAGACGAGGTATTCCCACGTCCTGTCCAAACAAAGATCGTATTGTCCATGGACGAGGCCTTCCCACACCCTCTCCTAACTCAGATCGTATTGTCCATAGTCGAGGCTTTTCCACACCCTGTCGTAACTCAGATTGCAATGCCCAGAGACAAGGCTTTCCCACACACTGTCGTAACTCTGAGTGTATTGTCCATAGACAGGGCTTTCCCACACCCTGTCCTAACTCAGATTGTATTGTCCATAGATGAGGCTTTCCCACACACTGTTGTAACTCTGATTGTCTTGTCCATAGACGGATTATTCCCACACCCTGTCCTAACTCAGATCGTATTTTCCAGAGAAAAGACTTTCCCACACACTGTCCTAACTCAGATCGTATTGTCGAGAGACAACGCTTTCCCACACACTGTCGTAACTCAGATTATATTGTCCTTAGACGAGGCTTTCCTACACCCTGTCATTACTCAGATCGTATTGTCCAGAGACGAGGCTTTCCCACACCCTGTCGTAACTCTGATTGTCTTGTCCATAGACGGATTATTCCCACACCCTGTCCTAACTCAGATTGTAATGTCCAGAGACAACGCTTTCCCACACACTGTCGTAACTCAGATTGTATTGTCCATAGACGAGGCATTCCCACACACAGTACTAACTCAGATCGTATTGTAAATAGATGAGTACTTGCAAACCCCGTCGTAACGCTGATTGTATTGTCCATGGACGGAGCATTCCCACACCCTGTCCTAACTCAGATTGTATTGTTCATATACGAGGCTTTCCCACATACTGTCGTAGCTTCGATTGCATTGTCCATAGACGAGGCTTTCCCACACCCTATCGTTACTCAGAATGTATTGTCCAGAGACGAGGCTTTCCTACACGCTGTCATAACTCAGATTGTATTGTCCATAGACGATGCTTTCCCACATACTGTTGAAACTCAGATTGCATTGTCCATAGACGAGATTTTCCCACACCCTGTCCTAACTCAGATTGTAATGTCCAGAGACAACGCTTTCCCACACACTGTCGTAACTCAGATTTTATTGTCCATAGACGAGGTATTCCCACGTCCTGTCCAAACAAAGATCGTATTGTCCATGGACGAGGCCTTCCCACACCCTCTCCTAACTCAGATCGTATTGTCCATAGTCGAGGCTTTCCCACACACTGTCGTAACTCTGAGTGTATTGTCCATAGACAGGGCTTTCCCACACCCTGTCCTAACTCAGATTGTATTGTCCATAGATGAGGCTTTCCCACAGACTGTCCTAACTCAGATCGTATTGTCCATAGATGAGGCATTCCCACACCCTGTCCTTACTCAGATCGTATTGTCCATAGACGAGGCTTTCCCACACCCTGTCCTAACTCAGATTATATTGTCCATAGACGAGGCTTTCCCACAGACTGTACTAACTTGGATCGTATTGTCCATTGACGAGCGTTTCCCACACCCTGTCGTAACTCAGATCGTATAGTCCATAGACGAGAGTTTGCCACACCCTGTCGTATCTCAGATCGTATAGTCCATAGACAGGGCTTTCCCACACAATGTCCTAACTCAGATTGCATTGTCCAGAGACAACGCTTTCCCACACCATGTCCTAACTCAGATTGTATTGTCCGTAGACGAGGCATTCCCACACTCAGTACTAATTCAAATCGTATTGTCTAGAGACAAGGCTTTCCCGCACACTGTCGTTACTCAGATCTTATTGTCCAGAGATGAGGCTTTCCCACACCCTGTTGTGACTCAGATCGTATTGTCCATAGACGAGGCTTTCCTACACGCTGTCATAACTCAGATTGTATTGTCCATAGACGATGCTTTCCCACATACTGTTGAAACTCAGATTGCATTGTCCATAGACGAGATTTTCCCACACCCTGTCCTAACTCAGATTGTAATGTCCAGAGACAACGCTTTCCCACACACTGTCGTAACTCAGATTTTATTGTCCATAGACGAGGTATTCCCACGTCCTGTCCAAACAAAGATCGTATTGTCCATGGACGAGGCCTTCCCACACCCTCTCCTAACTCAGATCGTATTGTCCATAGTCGAGGCTTTCCCACACACTGTCGTAACTCTGAGTGTATTGTCCATAGACAGGGCTTTCCCACACCCTGTCCTAACTCAGATTGTATTGTCCATAGATGAGGCTTTCCCACAGACTGTCCTAACTCAGATCGTATTGTCCATAGATGAGGCATTCCCACACCCTGTCCTTACTCAGATCGTATTGTCCATAGACGAGGCTTTCCCACACCCTGTCCTAACTCAGATTATATTGTCCATAGACGAGGCTTTCCCACAGACTGTACTAACTTGGATCGTATTGTCCATTGACGAGCGTTTCCCACACCCTGTCGTAACTCAGATCGTATAGTCCATAGACGAGAGTTTGCCACACCCTGTCGTATCTCAGATCGTATAGTCCATAGACAGGGCTTTCCCACACAATGTCCTAACTCAGATTGCATTGTCCAGAGACAACGCTTTCCCACACCATGTCCTAACTCAGATTGTATTGTCCGTAGACGAGGCATTCCCACACTCAGTACTAATTCAAATCGTATTGTCTAGAGACAAGGCTTTCCCGCACACTGTCGTTACTCAGATCTTATTGTCCAGAGATGAGGCTTTCCCACACCCTGTTGTGACTCAGATCGTATTGTCCATAGACGAGGCTTTCCTACACGCTGTCATAACTCAGATTGTATTGTCCATAGACGATGCTTTCCCACATACTGTTGAAACTCAGATTGCATTGTCCATAGACGAGATTTTCCCACACCCTGTCCTAACTCAGATTGTAATGTCCAGAGACAACGCTTTCCCACACACTGTCGTAACTCAGATTTTATTGTCCATAGACGAGGTATTCCCACGTCCTGTCCAAACAAAGATCGTATTGTCCATGGACGAGGCCTTCCCACACCCTCTCCTAACTCAGATCGTATTGTCCATAGTCGAGGCTTTTCCACACCCTGTCGTAACTCAGATTGCATTGCCCAGAGACAAGGCTTTCCCACACACTGTCGTAACTCTGAGTGTATTGTCCATAGACAGGGCTTTCCCACACCCTGTCCTAACTCAGATTGTATTGTCCATAGATGAGGCTTTCCCACAGACTGTCCTAACTCAGATCGTATTGTCCATAGATGAGGCATTCCCACACCCTGTCCTTACTCAGATCGTATTGTCCATAGACGAGGCTTTCCCACACCCTGTCCTAACTCAGATTATATTGTCCATAGACGAGGATTTCCCACCGACTGTACTAACTTGGATCGTATTGTCCATTGACGAGGGTTTCCCGCACCCTGTCGTAACTCAGATCGTATAGTCCATAGACGAGAGTTTCCCACACCCTGTCGTAACTCAGATCGTATTGTCCATAGACAAGGCTTTCCCACACACTGTCCTAACTCAGATTTTACTGTCCATAGACAAGGCTTTCCCACACCCTGACGTAACTCTGATTGTCCTGTCCATAGACGGGGTATTCCCACACCCTGTCCTAACACAGATCGTATTTTCCAGAGAAAAGGCTTTCCCACACACTGTCCTAACACATATCGTATTGTCGAGAGACAACGCTTTCCCACACACTATCGTTACTCAGATCGTATTGTCCAGAGACGAGGCTTTCCCACACCCTGTCCTAACTCAGATTTTATTATCCGTAGACAAGGCTTTCCCACAAACAGTGCTAACTCAGATCGTAATGTCCATTTACATGGCTTTCCAACAACCTGTCCTAACTCAGATCATATTTTCCAGAGAAAAGACTTTCCCACACACTGTCCTAACTCAGATCGTATTGTCGAGAGACAACGCTTTCCCACACACTGTCGTAACTCAGATTATATTGTCCTTAGACGAGGCTTTCCTACACCCTGTCATTACTCAGATCGTATTGTCCAGAGACGAGGCTTTCCCACACCCTGTCGTAACTCTGATTGTCTTGTCCATAGACGGATTATTCCCACACCCTGTCCTAACTCAGATTGTAATGTCCAGAGACAACGCTTTCCCACACACTGTCGTAACTCAGATTGTATTGTCCATAGACGAGGCATTCCCACACACAGTACTAACTCAGATCGTATTGTAAATAGATGAGTACTTGCAAACCCCGTCGTAACGCTGATTGTATTGTCCATGGACGGAGCATTCCCACACCCTGTCTTAACTCAGATTGTATTGTTCATATACGAGGCTTTCCCACATACTGTCGTAGCTTCGATTGCATTGTCCATAGACGAGGCTTTCCCACACCCTATCGTTACTCAGAATGTATTGTCCAGAGACGAGGCTTTCCTACACCCTGTCGTAACTCTGATCGTATTGTCCAGATACAAGGATTTTCTACACCCTGTCGTTACTCAGATCTTATTGTCCAGAGATGAGGCTTTCCCACACCCTGTTGTGACTCAGATCGTATTGTCCATAGACGAGGCTTTCCTACACGCTGTCATAACTCAGATTGTATTGTCGATAGACGATGCTTTCCCACATACTGTTGAAACTCAGATTGCATTGTCCATAGACGAGATTTTCCCACACCCTGTCCTAACTCAGATTGTAATGTCCAGAGACAACGCTTTCCCACACACTGTCGTAACTCAGATTTTATTGTCCATAGACGAGGTATTCCCACGTCCTGTCCAAACAAAGATCGTATTGTCCATGGACGAGGCCTTCCCACACCCTCTCCTAACTCAGATCGTATTGTCCATAGTCGAGGCTTTCCCACACACTGTCGTAACTCTGAGTGTATTGTCCATAGACAGGGCTTTCCCACACCCTGTCCTAACTCAGATTGTATTGTCCATAGATGAGGCTTTCCCACAGACTGTCCTAACTCAGATCGTATTGTCCATAGATGAGGCATTCCCACACCCTGTCCTTACTCAGATCGTATTGTCCATAGACGAGGCTTTCCCACACCCTGTCCTAACTCAGATTATATTGTCCATAGACGAGGCTTTCCCACAGACTGTACTAACTTGGATCGTATTGTCCATTGACGAGGGTTTCCCACACCCTGTCGTAACTCAGATCGTATAGTCCTTAGACGAGAGTTTGCCACACCCTGTCGTATCTCAGATCGTATAGTCCATAGACAGGGCTTTCCCACACAATGTCCTAACTCAGATTGCATTGTCCAGAGACAACGCTTTCCCACACCATGTCCTAACTCAGATTGTATTGTCCGTAGACGAGGCATTCCCACACTCAGTACTAATTCAAATCGTATTGTCTAGAGACAAGGCTTTCCCACACCCTGTCGTAACACAGAATCTATTGTCCTTAGACGAGGCTTTCACACACCCTGTTGTAACTCAGATCGTATTGTCCATAGACGAGGCTTTCCTACACGGTGTCATAACTCAGATTGTATTGTCCATAGACGATGATTTCCCACATAGTGTTGAAACTCAGATTGCATTGTCCATAGACGAGATTTTCCCACACCCTGTCCTAACTCAGATTGTAATGTCCAAAGACGAGGTATTCCCATGTCCTGTCCTAACTAAGATCGTATTGTCCATGGACGAGGCCTTCCCACACCTCTCCTAACTCAGATCGTATTGTCCATAGTCGAGGCTTTCCCACAACCTGTCGTAACTCAGATTGTATTGCCCAGAGACAAGGCTTTCCCACACACTGTCGTAACTCTGAGTGTATTGTCCATAGACAAGGCTTTCCCACACAACGTCCTAACTCAGATTGTATTGTCCAGAGACAACGCTTTCACACACCCTGTCCAAACTCAGATTGTACTGTCCGTAGACGAGGCATTCCCACACTCAGTACTAATTCAAATTGTATTGTCCAGAGACAAGGTTTCCCACACACTGTCCTAACTCAGATTGTATTGTCCATAGACGAGGCTTTCACAAACCCTGTCCTAATTCAGATTACATTGTCCATAGATGAGGCATTCCCACACCCTGTCGTAACTCAGATCGTATAGTCCATAGTCGAGAGTTTCCCACACACTGTCGTCACTCAGATCGTATTGTCCATAGTCGAGGCTTTCCCACACCCTGTCGTACCTCAGATTGTATTGCCCAGAGACAAGGATTTTCCACACCCAGTCGTACCTCAGATTGTATTGCCCAGAGACAAGGATTTTCCACACCCAGTCGTAACTCTGAGTATATTGTCCATAGACAAGGCTTTCCCACACAACGTCCTAACTCAGATTGTATTGTCCAGAGACAACGCTTTCCCACACCATGTCCTAACTCAGATTGTATTGTCCGTAGACGAGGCAATCCCACACTCAGTACTAATTCAAATCGTATTGTCTAGAGACAAGGCTTTCCCACACACTGTCGTTACTCAGATCTTATTGTCCAGAGATGAGGCTTTCCCACACCCTGTTGAAACTCAGATTGCATTGTCCATAGACGAGATTTTCCCACACCCTGTCCTAACTCAGATTGTAATGTCCAGAGACAACGCTTTCCCACACACTGTCGTAACTCAGATTTTATTGTCCATAGACGAGGTATTCCCACGTCCTGTCCAAACAAAGATCGTATTGTCCATGGACGAGGCATACCCACACCCTCTCCTAACTCAGATCGTATTGTCCATAGATGAGGCTTTTCCACACCCTGTCGTAACTCAGATTGCATTGCCCAGAGACAAGGCTTTCCCACACACTGTCGTAACTCTGAGTGTATTGTCCATAGACAGGGCTTTCCCACACCCTGTCCTAACTCAGATTGTATTGTCCATAGATGAGGCTTTCCCACAGACTGTCCTAACTCAGATCGTATTGTCCATAGATGAGGCATTCCCACACCCTGTCCTTACTCAGATCGTATTGTCCATAGACGAGGCTTTCCCACACCCTATCGTTACTCAGAATGTATTGTCCAGAGACGAGGCTTTCCTACACCCTGTCGTAACTCTGATCGTATTGTCCAGATACAAGGATTTTCTACACCCTGTCGTTACTCAGATCTTATTGTCCAGAGATGAGGCTTTCCCATACCCTGTTGTGACTCAGATCGTATTGTCCATAGACGAGGCTTTCCTACACGCTGTCATAACTCAGATTGTATTGTCGATAGACGATGCTTTCCCACATACTGTTGAAACTCAGATTGCATTGTCCATTGACGAGATTTTCCCACACCCTGTCCTAACTCAGATTGTAATGTCCAGAGACAACGCTTTCCCACACACTGTCGTAACTCAGATTTTATTGTCCATAGACGAGGTATTCCCACGTCCTGTCCAAACAAAGATCGTATTGTCCATGGACGAGGCCTTCCCACACCCTCTCCTAACTCAGATCGTATTGTCCATAGTCGAGGCTTTCCCACACACTGTCGTAACTCTGAGTGTATTGTCCATAGATGAGGCTTTCCCACAGACTGTCCTAACCCAGATCGTATTGTCCATAGATGAGGCATTCCCACACCCTGTCCTTACTCAGATCGTATTGTCCATAGACGAGGCTTTCCCACACACTGTCCTAACTCAGATTATATTGTCCATAGACGAGGCTTTCCCACAGACTGTACTAACTTGGATCGTATTGTCCATTGACGAGGGTTTCCCACACCCTGTCGTAACTCAGATCGTATAGTCCATAGACGAGAGTTTGCCACACCCTGTCGTATCTCAGATCGTATAGTCCATAGACAGGGCTTTCCCACACAATGTCCTAACTCAGATTGCATTGTCCAGAGACAACGCTTTCCCACACCATGTCCTAACTCAGATTGTATTGTCCGTAGACGAGGCATTCCCACACTCAGTACTAATTCAAATCGTATTGTCTAGAGACAAGGCTTTCCCACACCCTGTCGTAACACAGAATCTATTGTCCTTAGACGAGGCTTTCACACACCCTGTTGTAACTCAGATCGTATTGTCCATAGACGAGGCTTTCCTACACGCTGTCATAACTCAGATTGTATTGTCCATAGACGATGATTTCCCACATAGTGTTGAAACTCAGATTGCATTGTCCATAGACGAGATTTTCCCACACCCTGTCCTAACTCAGATTGTAATGTCCAAAGACGAGGTATTCCCATGTCCTGTCCTAACTAAGATCGTATTGTCCATGGACGAGGCCTTCCCACACCTCTCCTAACTCAGATCGTATTGTCCATAGTCGAGGCTTTCCCACAACCTGTCGTAACTCAGATTGTATTGCCCAGAGACAAGGCTTTCCCACACACTGTCGTAACTCTGAGTGTATTGTCCATAGACAGGGCTTTCCCACACAACGTCCTAACTCAGATTGTATTGTCCAGAGACAACGCTTTCACACACCCTGTCCAAACTCAGATTGTACTGTCCGTAGACGAGGCATTCCCACACTCAGTACTAATTCAAATTGTATTGTCCAGAGACAAGGTTTCCCACACACTGTCCTAACTCAGATTGTATTGTCCATAGACGAGGCTTTCACAAACCCTGTCCTAATTCAGATTATATTGTCCATAGATGAGGCATTCCCACACCCTGTCGTAACTCAGATCGTATAGTCCATAGTCGAGAGTTTCCCGCACACTGTCGTCACTCAGATCGTATTGTCCATAGTCGAGGCTTTCCCACACCCTGTCGTACCTCAGATTGTATTGCCCAGAGACAAGGATTTTCCACACCCAGTCGTAACTCTGAGTATATTGTCCATAGACAAGGCTTTCCCACACAACGTCCTAACTCGGATTGTATTGTCCAGAGACAACGCTTTCCCACACCATGTCCTAACTCAGATTGTATTGTCCGTAGACGAGGCATTCCCACACTCAGTACTAATTCAAATCGTATTGTCTAGAGACAAGGCTTTCCCACACACTGTCGTAACACAGAATCTATTGTCCTTAGACGAGGCTTTCACACACCCTGTTGTAACTCAGATCGTATTGTCCATAGACGATGATTTCCCACATACTGTTGAAACTCAGATTGCATTGTCCATAGACGAGGTATTCCCACGTCCTGTCCTAACTAAGATCGTATTGTCCATGGACGAGGCCTTCCCACACCCTCTCCTAACTCAGATCGTATTGTCCATAGTCGAGGCTTTCCCACACCCTGTCGTAACTCAGATTGTATTGCCCAGAGACAAGGCTTTCCCACACACTGTCGTAACTCTGAGTGTATTGTCCACAGACAGGGCTTTCCCACACACTCTCCTAACTCAGATTGTATTGTCCATAGACGAGGCTTGCCCACACGCTGTCGTCACTCAGATCGTATTGTCCATAGAAGAGGCTTTTCCACACCCTGTCGTAACTCAGATTTTATTGTCCCGAGACAACGCTTTACTACACACTGTCGTAACTCAGATTGTATTGTTCATGGACGAGGCTTTCCCACACCCTGTCTTAACTCAGATTGTATTGTCCGTAGACGAGGCATTTCCACACTCAGTACTAATTCAAATCGTATTGCCTTGAGACAAGGCTTTCCCACACCCTATCCTAACTCAGATTGTATTGTCCATAGACGAGGCTTTCCCACAGACTGTCCTAACTCAGATCGTATTGTCCATAGATGAGGCATTCTCACACCCTGTCCTTACTCAGATCGTATTGTCCATAGACGAGGCTTTCCCACACCCTGTCCTAACTCAGATTATATTGTCCATAGACGAGGCTTTCCCACAGACTGTACTAACTTGGATCCTATTGTCCATAGACGAGGGTTTCCCACACCCTGTCGTAACTCAGATCGTATAGTCCATAGACGAGAGTTTGCCACACCCTGTCGTATCTCAGATCGTATAGTCCATAGACAGGGCTTTCCCACACAATGTCCTAACTCAGATTGTATTGTCCAGAGACAACGCTTTCCCACACCATGTCCTAACTCAGATTGTATTGTCCGTAGACGAGGCATTCCCACACTCAGTACTAATTCAAATCGTATTGTCTAGAGACAAGGCTTTCCCACACCCTGTCGTAACACAGAATCTATTGTCCTTAGACGAGGCTTTCACACACCCTGTTGTAACTCAGATCGTATTGTCCATAGACGAGCCTTTCCTACACGCTGTCATAACTCAGATTGTATTGTCCATAGACGATGATTTCCCACATACTGTTGAAACTCAGATTGCATTGTCCATAGGTGAGCTTTTCCCACACCCTGTCCTAACTCAGATTGTATTGTTCATAGACGAGGCTTTCCCACACCCTGTCCTAACTCAGGTTGTATTGTCCATAGACGAGATTTTCCCACACCCTGTCCTAACTCAGATTGTAATGTCCAAAGACGAGGTATTCCCATGTCCTGTCCTAACTAAGATCGTATTGTCCATGGACGAGGCCTTCCCACACCTCTCCTAACTCAGATCGTATTGTCCATAGTCGAGGCTTTCCCACAACCTGTCGTAACTCAGATTGTATTGCCCAGAGACAAGGCTTTCCCACACACTGTCGTAACTCTGAGTGTATTGTCCATAGACAGGGCTTTCCCACACAACGTCCTAACTCAGATTGTATTGTCCAGAGACAACGCTTTCACACACCCTGTCCAAACTCAGATTGTACTGTCCGTAGACGAGGCATTCCCACACTCAGTACTAATTCAAATTGTATTGTCCAGAGACAAGGTTTCCCACACACTGTCCTAACTCAGATTGTATTGTCCATAGACGAGGCTTTCACAAACCCTGTCCTAATTCAGATTATATTGTCCATAGATGAGGCATTCCCACACCCTGTCGTAACTCAGATCGTATAGTCCATAGTCGAGAGTTTCCCACACACTGTCGTCACTCAGATCGTATTGTCCATAGTCGAGGCTTTCCGACACCCTGTCGTACCTCAGATTGTATTGCCCAGAGACAAGGATTTTCCACACCCAGTCGTAACTCTGAGTATATTGTCCATAGACAAGGCTTTCCCACACAACGTCCTAACTCAGATTGTATTGTCCAGAGACAACGCTTTCCCACACCATGTCCTAACTCAGATTGTATTGTCCGTAGACGAGGCATTCCCACACTCAGTACTAATTCAAATCGTATTGTCTAGAGACAAGGCTTTCCCACACACTGTCGTAACACAGAATCTATTGTCCTTAGACGAGGCTTTCACACACCCTGTTGTAACTCAGATCGTATTGTCCATAGACGATGATTTCCCACATACTGTTGAAACTCAGATTGCATTGTCCATAGACGAGGTATTCCCACGTCCTGTCCTAACTAAGATCGTATTGTCCATGGACGAGGCCTTCCCACACCCTCTCCTAACTCAGATCGTATTGTCCATAGTCGAGGCTTTCCCACACCCTGTCGTAACTCAGATTGTATTGCCCAGAGACAAGGCTTTCCCACACACTGTCGTAACTCTGAGTGTATTGTCCACAGACAGGGCTTTCCCACACACTCTCCTAACTCAGATTGTATTGTCCATAGACGAGGCTTTCCCACAACCTTTTGTCACTCAGATCGTATTGTCCATGGACGAGGGCTTCCCACACCCTGTCGTAACTCAGATTTTATTGTCCCGAGACAACGCTTTACTACACACTGTCGTAACTCAGATTGTATTGTTCATGGACGAGGCTTTCCCACACCCTGTCTTAACTCAGATTGTATTGTCCGTAGACGAGGCATTTCCACACTCAGTACTAATTCAAATCGTATTGCCTTGAGACAAGGCTTTCCCACACCCTATCCTAACTCAGATTGTATTGTCCATAGACGAGGCTTTCCCACAGACTGTCCTAACTCAGATCGTATTGTCCATAGATGAGGCATTCTCACACCCTGTCCTTACTCAGATCGTATTGTCCATAGACGAGGCTTTCCCACACCCTGTCCTAACTCAGATTATATTGTCCATAGACGAGGCTTTCCCACAGACTGTACTAACTTGGATCCTATTGTCCATAGACGAGGGTTTCCCACACCCTGTCGTAACTCAGATCGTATAGTCCATAGACGAGAGTTTGCCACACCCTGTCGTATCTCAGATCGTATAGTCCATAGACAGGGCTTTCCCACACAATGTCCTAACTCAGATTGTATTGTCCAGCGACAACGCTTTCCCACACCATGTCCTAACTCAGATTGTATTGTCCGTAGACGAGGCATTCCCACACTCAGTACTAATTCAAATCGTATTGTCTAGAGACAAGGCTTTCCCACACCCTGTCGTAACACAGAATCTATTGTCCTTAGACGAGGCTTTCACACACCCTGTTGTAACTCAGATCGTATTGTCCATAGACGAGGCTTTCCTACACGCTGACATAACTCAGATTGTATTGTCCATAGACGATGATTTCCCACATACTGTTGAAACTCAGATTGCATTGTCCATAGGTGAGCTTTTCCCACACCCTGTCCTAACTCAGATTGTATTGTTCATAGACGAGGCTTTCCCACACCCTGTCCTAACTCAGGTTGTATTGTCCATAGACGAGGCTTTCCCACAGACTGTACGAACTCAGATCTTATTGTCCATAGACGAGGCTTTCCCACACCCTGTCCTAACTCAGATCTTAATGTCCATAGACAAGGCTTTCCCACACCCTGTCGTAACTCAGATCTTAATGTCCATAGACAAGGCTTTCCCACACCCTCTCCTAACTCAGATCGTATTGTCCTTAGACGACGTTTTCACACACAATGTCCTCACTGAGGTCGTATTGTCCGTAGATGAGGCTTTCCCACACCCTGTGATCACTCAGATCATATTCTCCATAGTCGAGGCTTTCCTACACCCTGTCGTAACTCAGATTGTATTGCCCAGAGACAAGGATTTCCCACACCCTATCCTAACACAGATTGCAATGTCCCGAGACAACGCTTTCCCACACCCTGTCATAACTGAGAATGTATTGTCCGTAGACGAGGCATTCCCACACCCTGTCGTAACTCAGTCTGTAATGTCCATAGACGAGGCTTTCCCACATACTGTCGAAACTCAGATTGCATTGTTCATAGACGAGATTTTCCCACACCCTGTCCTAACTCAGATTGTAATGTCCAGAGACAACGCTTTACCACAGACTGTCCTACCTCTGATTGTATTGCCAATAGCCGTGGCTTTCCCACAGACTGTCCAAACTCACATCGTATTGTCCATAGACGAGGTTTTCACACACACTGTCCTCACTGAGGTCGTATTGTCCCTAGATGAGGCTTTCCCACACCCTGTCGTCACTCAGATCATATTGTCCATAGTCGAGGCTTTCCTACACCCTGTCGTAACTCAGATTGTATTGCCCAGAGACAAGGATTTCCTACACCCTGTCGTAACTCTGAGTGTATTGTCCATAGACAGGGCTTTCCCACACCCTGTCCTAACTCAGATTGTATTGTCCATAGATGAGGCTTTCCCACAGACTGTCCTAACTCAGATCGTATTGTCCATAGATGAGGCATTCCCACACCCTGTCCTTACTCAGATCGTATTGTCCATAGACGAGGCTTTCCCACACCCTGTCCTAACTCAGATTATATTGTCCATAGACGAGGCTTTCCCACAGACTGTACTAACTTGGATCGTATTGTCCATTGACGAGGGTTTCACAAACCCTGTCGTAACTCAGATCGTATAGTCCATAGACGAGAGTTTCCCACACCCTGTCGTAACTCAGATTTTATTGTCCATAGACAAGGCTTTCCCACACCCTGACGTAACTCTGATTGTCCTGTCCATAGACGGGGTATTCCCACACCCTGTCCTAACACAGATCGTATTTTCCAGAGAAAAGGCTTTCCCACACACTGTCCTAACACGTATCGTATTGTCGAGAGACAACGCTTTCCCACACACTATCGTTACTCAGATCGTATTGTCCAGAGACGAGGCTTTCCCACACCATGTCCTAACTCAGATTGTATTGTCCGTAGACGAGGCATTCCCACACTCAGTACTAATTCAAATCGTATTGTCTAGAGACAAGGCTTTCCCACACACTGTCGTAACACAGAATCTATTGTCCTTAGACGAGGCTTTCACACACCCTGTTGTAACTCAGATCGTATTGTCCATAGACGATGATTTCCCACATACTGTTGAAACTCAGATTGCATTGTCCATAGACGAGGTATTCCCACGTCCTGTCCTAACTAAGATTGTATTGTCCATGGACGAGGCCTTCCCACACCCTCTCCTAACTCAGATCGTATTGTCCATAGTCGAGGCTTTCCCACACCCTGTCGTAACTCAGATTGTATTGCCCAGAGACAAGGCTTTCCCACACACTGTCGTAACTCTGAGTGTATTGTCCACAGACAGGGCTTTCCCACACACTCTCCTAACTCAGATTGTATTGTCCATAGACGAGGCTTTCCCACACGCTGTCGTCACTCAGATCGTATTGTCCATAGAAGAGGCTTTTCCACACCCTGTCGTAACTCAGATTTTATTGTCCCGAGACAACGCTTTACTACACACTGTCGTAACTCAGATTGTATTGTTCATGGACGAGGCTTTCCCACACCCTGTCTTAACTCAGATTGTATTGTCCGTAGACGAGGCATTTCCACACTCAGTACTAATTCAAATCGTATTGCCTTGAGACAAGGCTTTCCCACACCCTATCCTAACTCAGATTGTATTGTCCATAGACGAGGCTTTCCCACAGACTGTCCTAACTCAGATCGTATTGTCCATAGATGAGGCATTCTCACACCCTGTCCTTACTCAGATCGTATTGTCCATAGACGAGGCTTTCCCACACCCTGTCCTAACTCAGATTATATTGTCCATAGACGAGGCTTTCCCACAGACTGTACTAACTTGGATCCTATTGTCCATAGACGAGGGTTTCCCACACCCTGTCGTAACTCAGATCGTATAGTCCATAGACGAGAGTTTGCCACACCCTGTCGTATCTCAGATCGTATAGTCCATAGACAGGGCTTTCCCACACAATGTCCTAACTCAGATTGTATTGTCCAGAGACAACGCTTTCCCACACCATGTCCTAACTCAGATTGTATTGTCCGTAGACGAGGCATTCCCACACCCTGTCCTAACTCAGGTTGTATTGTCCATAGACGAGGCTTTCCCACAGACTGTACGAACTCAGATCTTATTGTCCATAGACGAGGCTTTCCCACACCCTGTCCTAACTCAGATCTTAATGTCCATAGACAAGGCTTTCCCACACCCTGTCGTAACTCAGATCTTAATGTCCATAGACAAGGCTTTCCCACACCCTCTCCTAACTCAGATCGTATTGTCCTTAGACGACGTTTTCACACACAATGTCCTCACTGAGGTCGTATTGTCCGTAGATGAGGCTTTCCCACACCCTGTCATCACTCAGATCATATTCTCCATAGTCGAGGCTTTCCTACACCCTGTCGTAACTCAGATTGTATTGCCCAGAGACAAGGATTTCCCACACCCTATCCTAACACAGATTGCAATGTCCCGAGACAACGCTTTCGCACACCCTGTCATAACTGAGAATGTATTGTCCGTAGACGAGGCAATCCCACACCCTGTCGTAACTCAGTCTGTAATGTCCATAGTCGAGGCTTTCCTACACCCTGTCGTAACTCAGATTGTATTGCCCAGAGACAAGGATTTCCTACACCCTGTCGTAACTCTGAGTGTATTGTCCATAGACAGGTCTTTCCCACACAACGTCCTAACTCAGATTGTAATGTCCCGAGACAAGGCTTTCCCACACACTGAGAATGTATTGTCCGTAGACGAGGCATTTCCACACTCAGTACAAATTCAAATCATATTGCCCAGAGACAACGCTTTCCCACAACCTGTGCTAACTCAGATCGTATTTTCCAGAGAAAAGGCTGTCCCACACCCTGTCCTAACTCAGATCATATTGTCCAGAGACAACACTGTCCCACACACTGTCATAACTGAGAATGTATTGTCAATAGATGAGGCATTCCCACACACAGTACTAACTCAGATCGTATTGTTTATAGATGAGGCTTTCCCACACCCTTTCATCACTCAGATCGTATTGTACATAGTCGAGGCTTTCCCACATCCTGTCGTAACTCAGATCGTATTGTCCAGAGACGAGGCTTTCCCACACCCTGTCGTAACACAGAATGTATTGTCCTTAGACTAGTCTTTCACACACCATCTCGTAACTGAGATCGTATTGTCAATAGACAAGGCTTTCCCACATACAATAGAATCAGAGATTGCATTGTCCATAGACGAGGCATTCCCACACCCTGTTCTAACTCAGATCGTATTTTCCAGAGACAACGTTTTCCCACACACTGTCGTAACTCAGATAGTATTGTCAATAGACGAGGCATTCCCACACACAGTACTAACTCAGATCGTATTGTTTATAGATGAGGCTTTCCCTCACACTGTCGTAATCCAGATAGTATTGTTCATAGACGAGGCTTTCCCACAACCTTTTGTCACTCAGATCGTATTGTCCATAGTTGAGGATTTCCCTCACCCTGTCGTAACTCAGATCGTATTGTCCAGAGACAAGGGTTTCCCACACCCTGTTGTAACACAGAATGTATTGTCCTTAGACGAGGCTTTCACACACAATCTCGTAACTGAGATCGTATTGTCAATAGACGAGGCTTTCCCACATACAGTAGAATCAGAGATTGCATTTTCCATAGACGAGGCATTCCCACACCCTGTCCTAACTCAGATCGTATTTTCCAGAGACACGGCTTTCCCACACACTGTGCTAACTCAGATCGTATGGTCCAGAGACAACGTTTTCCCACACCCTGTTGTAACTCAGATCGTATTGTCCTTAGACGAGGCTTTCACACACCCTCACGTGACTCAGATCGTATTGTCAATAGACGAGGCTTTCCCACACCCTGTCGTGAATCAGATTGTATTGGCCATAGACGAGGCGATCCCACGCCCTCTCCTAAATCAGATGGTATTGTCCATAGATGAGGCTTTCCTACGCACTGTCGTAACACATATCGTATTGTCCATAGACGAGGCTTTACCTCACCGTCTTAACTCAGATCGTATTGTCCATAGACGAGGCTTTCCCACACACTGTCGTAACTCAGATCGTATTGTCCATAGACGAGGCTTTCCCACACACTGTCGTAACTCAGATCGTATTGTCCATAGACGAGGCTATCCCACACACTGTCGTAACTCAGATTTTATTGTCCAAGGACCAGGCTTTCCCACACCCTGTCTTAATTGAGATTTGACTGTCAATGGACGAGGCTTTCCCACACCCTGTCCTAACTCAGATTCTATTTTCCATAGACAAGGCTTTCCCACACCCTGTCCTAACTCAGATCGTATTGTCCAGTGACAAGGCTTTCCCACACCCTGTCTTAACACAGATCGTATTCTCCAGAGACGAGGCTTTCCCACACCCTGTCGTAACTCAGATCGTATTCTCCATAGACGAGGCTTTACCACACCGTCTTAACTCAGATCGTACTGTCCATAGACAAGGCTTTCCCACACACTGTCGTAACTCAGATCCTATTGGCCATAAATGAGGCATTCCCACATCCTGTCGTAACTCAGATCGTATTGTCCATAGATGAGGCTTTACCACACCGTCTTAACTCAGATCGTATTGCTCATAGACGAGGCTTTCCCACACCCTGTCTTAACTCAGATCGTATTGTCCAGTGACAAGGCTTTCCCACACACTGTCATAACTCAGATCGTATGTCCATTGACGAGGCATTAACACACCCTGTCGTAACACAGATCGTATGGTCCATAGACGAGGCTTTCCCAAAAACTGTCGTAACTCAGTTCGTATTGTGAATAGACGAGCATTCCCACAACCTGTCGTACCTCAGATCGAATTGTGCATAGACGAGGCATTCCCACACCCTGTCGTAACTCAGATCGTATTGTCCATGGACGAGGCATTCCCACACCCTGTCGTAACTCAGATCTTATTGTACATAGACGAGGCATTCCCACACCCTGTCGTAACTCAGATCGTATTGTCCATAGACGAGGCATTCCCACACCCTGTCGTAACTCACATCGTATATACATTCACAAGGCTTTCCCACACCCTGTCCTAACTCAGACCGTATTATCGATACACAAGGTTTTCCCACACTCTGTCTTAACTCAGATCGTATTGTCCATAGACAAGGCATTCCCACACACTGTCCTAACTCAGATTGTAATGTCCCGAGACAAGGCTTTCCCACACACTGAGAATGTATTGTCCGTAGACGAGGCACTTCCACACTCAGTACAAATTCAAATCATATTGCCCAGAGACAACGCTTTCCCACAACCTGTGCTAACTCAGATCGTATTTTCCAGAGAAAAGGCTGTCCCACACCCTGTCCTAACTCAGATCATATTGTCCAGAGACAACACTGTCCCACACACTGTCATAACTGAGAATGTATTGTCAATAGATGAAGCATTCCCACACACAGTACTAACTCAGATCGTATTGTTTATAGATGAGGCTTTCCCACACCCTTTCATCACTCAGATCGTATTGTACATAGTCGAGGCTTTCCCACATCCTGTCGTAACTCAGATCGTATTGTCCAGAGACGAGGCTTTCCCACACCCTGTCGTAACACAGAATGTATTGTCCTTAGACTAGTCTTTCACACACCATCTCGTAACTGAGATCGTATTGTCAATAGACAAGGCTTTCCCACATACAATAGAATCAGAGATTGCATTGTCCATAGACGAGGCATTCCCACACCCTGTCCTAACTCAGATCGTATTTTCCAGAGACAAGGTTTTCCCACACACTGTCGTAACTCAGATAGTATTGTCAATAGACGAGGCATTCCCACACACAGTACTAACTCAGATCGTATTGTTTATAGATGAGGCTTTCCCTCACACTGTCGTAATCCAGATAGTATTGTTCATAGACGAGGCTTTCCCACAACCTTTTGTCACTCAGATCGTATTGTCCATAGTTGAGGATTTCCCTCACCCTGTCGTAACTCAGATCGTATTGTCCAGAGACAAGGGTTTCCCACACCCTGTTGTAACACAGAATGTATTGTCCTTAGACGAGGCTTTCACACACAATCTCGTAACTGAGATCGTATTGTCAATAGACGAGGCTTTCCCACATACAGTAGAATCAGAGATTGCATTTTCCATAGACGAGGCATTCCCACACCCTGTCCTAACTCAGATCGTATTTTCCAGAGACACGGCTTTCCCACACACTGTGCTAACTCAGATCGTATGGTCCAGAGACAACGTTTTCCCACACCCTGTTGTAACTCAGATCGTATTGTCCTTAGACGAGGCTTTCACACACCCTCACGTGACTCAGATCGTATTGTCAATAGACGAGGCTTTCCCACACCCTGTCGTAACTCAGATCAGATTGTCCATAGACGAGGGTTTCCCACACCCTGTCCTAACTCAGACCGTATTGTCCATACACGAGGCATTCCCACACCCTGTCCTAACTCAGAACGTAATGTCCATAGACGAGGCTTTGCCACTCCCTCTCCTAAGTCAGATCGTATTGTCAATAGACAAGCATTTCTCACACCCTGTCTTACTCAGATTTTATTGTCCATAGAAGTTGCTTTCCCACACCCTGTCCTAACTCAGATCATATTGTCCATAGACGAGGCTTTCCCACACCCTGTCCTAACTCAGATCATATTGTCCATAGACGAGGCTTTCCCACACCCTATCTCAGTCAGATTTTATTGTCCATAGACAAGGCTTTCCCACACCCTGTCCTAACTCAGATGGCATTGGCCATAGACGAAGCGTTCCCACACCCTGTCCTAACTCAGATCGTATTGTCCATAGACGAGGCTTTCCCACACCCTGTCCTAATGCAGATCGTATTGACCAGTGACAAGGCTTTCCCACACCCTGTCGTAACTCAGATCGTATTGTCCATAGACGAGGCTTGATCACACCCTGTCCTAACGCAGATCGTATTGACCAGTGACAAGGCTTTCCCACACACTGTCGTAACTCAGATCGTATTGTCCATAGACGAGGCATTCCCACACCCTGTCGTAACTCAGATGGTATTGTCCATAGTCGAGGCATTCCCACACCCTGTTGTAACTCATATCGTATTGTCCATAAACGAGGCTTTATCACACCCTGTCTGAACTCAGATCTTATTGTCCATAGACGAGGCTTTCCCACACACTGTCTTAACTCAGATCGTATTGTCCATAGACAAGGCATTCCCACACACTGTCATAACTCAGATCTTATTGTCCATAGACGAGGCTTTCCCACACACTGTCGTAACTCAGATCGTATTGTCCATAGACGAGGCTATCCCACACACTGTCGTAACTCAGATTTTATTGTCCAAGGACCAGGCTTTCCCACACCCTGTCTTAATTGAGATTTGACTGTCAATGGACGAGGCTTTCCCACACCCTGTCCTAACTCAGATTCTATTTTCCATAGACAAGGCTTTCCCACACCCTCTCCTAACTCAGATCGTATTGTCCTTAGACGACGTTTTCACACACAATGTCCTCACTGAGGTCGTATTGTCCGTAGATGAGGCTTTCCCACACCCTGTCATCACTCAGATCATATTCTCCATAGTCGAGGCTTTCCTACACCCTGTCGTAACTCAGATTGTATTGCCCAGAGACAAGGATTTCCCACACCCTATCCTAACACAGATTGCAATGTCCCGAGACAACGCTTTCGCACACCCTGTCATAACTGAGAATGTATTGTCCGTAGACGAGGCAATCCCACACCCTGTCGTAACTCAGTCTGTAATGTCCATAGTCGAGGCTTTCCTACACCCTGTCGTAACTCAGATTGTATTGCCCAGAGACAAGGATTTCCTACACCCTGTCGTAACTCTGAGTGTATTGTCCATAGACAGGTCTTTCCCACACAACGTCCTAACTCAGATTGTAATGTCCCGAGACAAGGCTTTCCCACACACTGAGAATGTATTGTCCGTAGACGAGGCATTTCCACACTCAGTACAAATTCAAATCATATTGCCCAGAGACAACGCTTTCCCACAACCTGTGCTAACTCAGATCGTATTTTCCAGAGAAAAGGCTGTCCCACACCCTGTCCTAACTCAGATCATATTGTCCAGAGACAACACTGTCCCACACACTGTCATAACTGAGAATGTATTGTCAATAGATGAGGCATTCCCACACACAGTACTAACTCAGATCGTATTGTTTATAGATGAGGCTTTCCCACACCCTTTCATCACTCAGATCGTATTGTACATAGTCGAGGCTTTCCCACATCCTGTCGTAACTCAGATCGTATTGTCCAGAGACGAGGCTTTCCCACACCCTGTCGTAACACAGAATGTATTGTCCTTAGACTAGTCTTTCACACACCATCTCGTAACTGAGATCGTATTGTCAATAGACAAGGCTTTCCCACATACAATAGAATCAGAGATTGCATTGTCCATAGACGAGGCATTCCCACACCCTGTTCTAACTCAGATCGTATTTTCCAGAGACAACGTTTTCCCACACACTGTCGTAACTCAGATAGTATTGTCAATAGACGAGGCATTCCCACACACAGTACTAACTCAGATCGTATTGTTTATAGATGAGGCTTTCCCTCACACTGTCGTAATCCAGATAGTATTGTTCATAGACGAGGCTTTCCCACAACCTTTTGTCACTCAGATCGTATTGTCCATAGTTGAGGATTTCCCTCACCCTGTCGTAACTCAGATCGTATTGTCCAGAGACAAGGGTTTCCCACACCCTGTTGTAACACAGAATGTATTGTCCTTAGACGAGGCTTTCACACACAATCTCGTAACTGAGATCGTATTGTCAATAGACGAGGCTTTCCCACATACAGTAGAATCAGAGATTGCATTTTCCATAGACGAGGCATTCCCACACCCTGTCCTAACTCAGATCGTATTTTCCAGAGACACGGCTTTCCCACACACTGTGCTAACTCAGATCGTATGGTCCAGAGACAACGTTTTCCCACACCCTGTTGTAACTCAGATCGTATTGTCCTTAGACGAGGCTTTCACACACCCTCACGTGACTCAGATCGTATTGTCAATAGACGAGGCTTTCCCACACCCTGTCGTGAATCAGATTGTATTGGCCATAGACGAGGCGATCCCACGCCCTCTCCTAAATCAGATGGTATTGTCCATAGATGAGGCTTTCCTACGCACTGTCGTAACACATATCGTATTGTCCATAGACGAGGCTTTACCTCACCGTCTTAACTCAGATCGTATTGTCCATAGACGAGGCTTTCCCACACACTGTCGTAACTCAGATCGTATTGTCCATAGACGAGGCTTTCCCACACACTGTCGTAACTCAGATCGTATTGTCCATAGACGAGGCTATCCCACACACTGTCGTAACTCAGATTTTATTGTCCAAGGACCAGGCTTTCCCACACCCTGTCTTAATTGAGATTTGACTGTCAATGGACGAGGCTTTCCCACACCCTGTCCTAACTCAGATTCTATTTTCCATAGACAAGGCTTTCCCACACCCTGTCCTAACTCAGATCGTATTGTCCAGTGACAAGGCTTTCCCACACCCTGTCTTAACACAGATCGTATTCTCCAGAGACGAGGCTTTCCCACACCCTGTCGTAACTCAGATCGTATTCTCCATAGACGAGGCTTTACCACACCGTCTTAACTCAGATCGTACTGTCCATAGACAAGGCTTTCCCACACACTGTCGTAACTCAGATCCTATTGGCCATAAATGAGGCATTCCCACATCCTGTCGTAACTCAGATCGTATTGTCCATAGATGAGGCTTTACCACACCGTCTTAACTCAGATCGTATTGCTCATAGACGAGGCTTTCCCACACCCTGTCTTAACTCAGATCGTATTGTCCAGTGACAAGGCTTTCCCACACACTGTCATAACTCAGATCGTATGTCCATTGACGAGGCATTAACACACCCTGTCGTAACACAGATCGTATGGTCCATAGACGAGGCTTTCCCAAAAACTGTCGTAACTCAGTTCGTATTGTGAATAGACGAGCATTCCCACAACCTGTCGTACCTCAGATCGAATTGTGCATAGACGAGGCATTCCCACACCCTGTCGTAACTCAGATCGTATTGTCCATGGACGAGGCATTCCCACACCCTGTCGTAACTCAGATCTTATTGTACATAGACGAGGCATTCCCACACCCTGTCGTAACTCAGATCGTATTGTCCATAGACGAGGCATTCCCACACCCTGTCGTAACTCACATCGTATATACATTCACAAGGCTTTCCCACACCCTGTCCTAACTCAGACCGTATTATCGATACACAAGGTTTTCCCACACTCTGTCTTAACTCAGATCGTATTGTCCATAGACAAGGCATTCCCACACACTGTCCTAACTCAGATTGTAATGTCCCGAGACAAGGCTTTCCCACACACTGAGAATGTATTGTCCGTAGACGAGGCACTTCCACACTCAGTACAAATTCAAATCATATTGCCCAGAGACAACGCTTTCCCACAACCTGTGCTAACTCAGATCGTATTTTCCAGAGAAAAGGCTGTCCCACACCCTGTCCTAACTCAGATCATATTGTCCAGAGACAACACTGTCCCACACACTGTCATAACTGAGAATGTATTGTCAATAGATGAAGCATTCCCACACACAGTACTAACTCAGATCGTATTGTTTATAGATGAGGCTTTCCCACACCCTTTCATCACTCAGATCGTATTGTACATAGTCGAGGCTTTCCCACATCCTGTCGTAACTCAGATCGTATTGTCCAGAGACGAGGCTTTCCCACACCCTGTCGTAACACAGAATGTATTGTCCTTAGACTAGTCTTTCACACACCATCTCGTAACTGAGATCGTATTGTCAATAGACAAGGCTTTCCCACATACAATAGAATCAGAGATTGCATTGTCCATAGACGAGGCATTCCCACACCCTGTCCTAACTCAGATCGTATTTTCCAGAGACAAGGTTTTCCCACACACTGTCGTAACTCAGATAGTATTGTCAATAGACGAGGCATTCCCACACACAGTACTAACTCAGATCGTATTGTTTATAGATGAGGCTTTCCCTCACACTGTCGTAATCCAGATAGTATTGTTCATAGACGAGGCTTTCCCACAACCTTTTGTCACTCAGATCGTATTGTCCATAGTTGAGGATTTCCCTCACCCTGTCGTAACTCAGATCGTATTGTCCAGAGACAAGGGTTTCCCACACCCTGTTGTAACACAGAATGTATTGTCCTTAGACGAGGCTTTCACACACAATCTCGTAACTGAGATCGTATTGTCAATAGACGAGGCTTTCCCACATACAGTAGAATCAGAGATTGCATTTTCCATAGACGAGGCATTCCCACACCCTGTCCTAACTCAGATCGTATTTTCCAGAGACACGGCTTTCCCACACACTGTGCTAACTCAGATCGTATGGTCCAGAGACAACGTTTTCCCACACCCTGTTGTAACTCAGATCGTATTGTCCTTAGACGAGGCTTTCACACACCCTCACGTGACTCAGATCGTATTGTCAATAGACGAGGCTTTCCCACACCCTGTCGTAACTCAGATCAGATTGTCCATAGACGAGGGTTTCCCACACCCTGTCCTAACTCAGACCGTATTGTCCATACACGAGGCATTCCCACACCCTGTCCTAACTCAGAACGTAATGTCCATAGACGAGGCTTTGCCACTCCCTCTCCTAAGTCAGATCGTATTGTCAATAGACAAGCATTTCTCACACCCTGTCTTACTCAGATTTTATTGTCCATAGAAGTTGCTTTCCCACACCCTGTCCTAACTCAGATCATATTGTCCATAGACGAGGCTTTCCCACACCCTGTCCTAACTCAGATCATATTGTCCATAGACGAGGCTTTCCCACACCCTATCTCAGTCAGATTTTATTGTCCATAGACAAGGCTTTCCCACACCCTGTCCTAACTCAGATGGCATTGGCCATAGACGAAGCGTTCCCACACCCTGTCCTAACTCAGATCGTATTGTCCATAGACGAGGCTTTCCCACACCCTGTCCTAATGCAGATCGTATTGACCAGTGACAAGGCTTTCCCACACCCTGTCGTAACTCAGATCGTATTGTCCATAGACGAGGCTTGATCACACCCTGTCCTAACGCAGATCGTATTGACCAGTGACAAGGCTTTCCCACACACTGTCGTAACTCAGATCGTATTGTCCATAGACGAGGCATTCCCACACCCTGTCGTAACTCAGATGGTATTGTCCATAGTCGAGGCATTCCCACACCCTGTTGTAACTCATATCGTATTGTCCATAAACGAGGCTTTATCACACCCTGTCTGAACTCAGATCTTATTGTCCATAGACGAGGCTTTCCCACACACTGTCTTAACTCAGATCGTATTGTCCATAGACAAGGCATTCCCACACACTGTCATAACTCAGATCTTATTGTCCATAGACGAGGCTTTCCCACACACTGTCGTAACTCAGATCGTATTGTCCATAGACGAGGCTATCCCACACACTGTCGTAACTCAGATTTTATTGTCCAAGGACCAGGCTTTCCCACACCCTGTCTTAATTGAGATTTGACTGTCAATGGACGAGGCTTTCCCACACCCTGTCCTAACTCAGATTCTATTTTCCATAGACAAGGCTTTCCCACACCCTGTCCTAACTCAGATCGTATTGTCCAGTGACAAGGCTTTCCCACACCCTGTCTTAACACAGATCGTATTCTCCAGAGACGAGGCTTTCCCACACCCTGTCGTAACTCAGATCGTATTCTCCATAGACGAGGCTTTACCACACCGTCTTAACTCAGATCGTACTGTCCATAGACAAGGCTTTCCCACACACTGTCGTAACTCAGATCCTATTGGCCATAAATGAGGCATTCCCACATCCTGTCGTAACTCAGATCGTATTGTCCATAGATGAGGCTTTACCACACCGTCTTAACTCAGATCGTATTGCTCATAGACGAGGCTTTCCCACACCCTGTCTTAACTCAGATCGTATTGTCCAGTGACAAGGCTTTCCCACACACTGTCATAACTCAGATCGTATGTCCATTGACGAGGCATTCCCACACCCTGTCGTAACTCAGATCTTATTGTACATAGAAGAGGCATTCCCAGACCCTGTCGAAACTCAGATCGTATTGTCCATAGACGAGGCATTCCCACACCCTGTCGTAACTCACATCGTATATACATTCACAAGGCTTTCCCACACCCTGTCCTAACTCAGACCGTATTATCGATACACAAGGTTTTCCCACACAATGTCTTAACTCAGATCGTATTGTCCATAGACAAGGCATTCCCAGACCCTGTCGTAACTCAGATCGTATTGTCCATAGATGAGGCATTCCCACACCCTGTCGTAACTCACATCGTATATACATTCACAAGGCTTTCCCACACCCTGTCCTAACTCAGACCGTATTATCGATACACAAGGTTTTCCCACACTCTGTCTTAACTCAGATCGTATTGTCCATAGACAAGGCATTCCCACACACTGTCCTAACTCAGATTGTAATGTCCCGAGACAAGGCTTTCCCACACACTGAGAATGTATTGTCCGTAGACGAGGCATTTCCACACTCAGTACAAATTCAAATCATATTGCCCAGAGACAACGCTTTCCCACAACCTGTGCTAACTCAGATCGTATTTTCCAGAGAAAAGGCTGTCCCACACCCTGTCCTAACTCAGATCATATTGTCCAGAGACAACACTGTCCCACACACTGTCATAACTGAGAATGTATTGTCAATAGACGAGGCATTCCCACACACTGTCGTAACTCAGATCGTATTGTCCATAGACGAGGCTTTCCCACACACTGTCGTAACTCAGATCGTATTGTCCATAGACGAGGCTTTCCCACACACTGTCGTAACACAGATCGTATTGGCCATAGACGAGGCTTTCCCACACACTGTCGTAACTCAGATCGTATTGTCCATAGACGAGGCTTTCCCACACACTGTCGTAACTCAGATCGTATTGTCCATAGACGAGGCATTCCCACACCCTGTCGTAACTCAGATGGTATTGTCCATAGACCAGGCTTTCCCACACACTGTCGTAACTCAGATCGTATTGTCCATAGACGAGGCTTTCCCACACACTGTCGTAACTCAGATCGTATTGTCCCTAGACGAGGCTATCCCACACACTGTCGTAACTCAGATTTTATTGTCCAAGGACCAGGCTTTCCCACACCCTGTCTTAATTGAGATTTGACAGTCCATGGACGAGGCTTTCCCACACCCTGTCCTAACTCAGATTCTATTTTCCATAGACAAGGCTTTCCCACACCCTGTCCAAACTCAGATCGTATTGTCCAGTGACAAGGCTTTCCCACACCCTGTCTTAACACAGATCATATTCTCCAGAGACGAGGGTTTCCCACACCCTGTCGTAACTCAGATCGTATTCTCCATAGACAAGGCTTTACCACACCGTCTTAACTCAGATCGTATTGTCCATAGACGAGGCTTTCCCACACACTGTCGTAACTCAGATCGTATTGTCCATAGACGAGGCTTTCCCACACACTGTCGTAACACAGATCGTATTGTCCATAGACGAGGCTTTCCCACACACTGTCGTAACTCAGATCGTATTGTCCATAGACGAGGCTTTCCCACACACTGTCGTAACTCAGATCGTATTGTCCATAGACGAGGCATTCCCTCACCCTGTCGTAACTCAGATGGTATTGTCCATAGTCGAGGCATTCCCACACCCTGTCGTAACTCATATCGTATTGTCCATAAACGAGGCTTTATCACACCCTGTCTGAACTCAGATCTTATTGTCCATAGACAAGGCATTCCCACACACTGTCATAACTCAGATCTTATTGTCCATAGATGAGGCTTTCCCACACCCTGTCCTAACTCAGATTGTATTGTACATAGACGAGGCATTCCCACACCCTGTCCTAACTCAGATCGTATTGTCCATAGACAAGGCAGTCCCACACACTGTCATAACTCAGAGGTTATTGTCCATAGACGAGGCTTTCTCACACCCTGTCGTAAATCAGATTGTATTGGCCATAGACGAGGTGATCCCACGCCCTCTCCTAACTCAGATGGTATTGTCCATAGATGAGGCTTTCCTACGCGCTGTCGTAACACATATCGTATTGTCCATAGACGAGGCTTTACCTCACCGTCTTAACTCAGCTCGTATTGTCCATAGACGAGGCTTTCCCACACATTGTCGTAACTCAGATCGTATTGTCCATAGACGAGGCTTTCCCACACACTGTCGTAACACAGATCGTATTGTCCATAGACGAGGCTTTCCCACACACTGTCGTAACTCAGATCGTATTGTCCATAGACGAGGCTTTCCCACACACTGTCGTAACTCAGATCGTATTGTCCGTAGACGAGGCTATCCCACACACTGTCGTAACTCAGATTTTATTGTCCAAGGACCAGGCTTTCCCACACCCTGTCTTAATTGAGATTTGACTGTCCATGGACGAGGCTTTCCCACACCCTGTCCTAACTCAGATTCTATTTTCCATAGACAAGGCTTTCCCACACCCTGTCCTAACTCAGATCGTATTGTCCAGTGACAAGGCTTTCCCACACCCTGTCTTAACACAGATCGTATTCTCCAGAGACGAGGCTTTCCCACACCCTGTCGTAACTCAGATCGTATTGTCCATAGACGAGGATTTCACACACAATCTCGTAACTGAGATCGTATTGTCAATAGACGAGGCTTTCCCACATACAGTAGAATCAGAGATTGCATTTTCCATAGACGAGGCATTCCCACACCCTGTCCTAACTCAGATCGTATTTTCCAGAGACACGGCTTTCCCACACACTGTGCTAACTCAGATCGTATGGTCCAGAGACAACGTTTTCCCACACCCTGTTGTAACTCAGATCGTATTGTCCTTAGACGAGGCTTTCACACACCCTCACGTGACTCAGATCGTATTGTCAATAGACGAGGCTTTCCCACACCCTGTCGTAACTCAGATCAGATTGTCCATAGACGAGGGTTTCCCACACCCTGTCCTAACTCAGACCGTATTGTCCATACACGAGGCATTCCCACACCCTGTCCTAACTCAGAACGTAATGTCCATAGACGAGGCTTTGCCACTCCCTCTCCTAAGTCAGATCGTATTGTCAATAGACAAGCATTTCTCACACCCTGTCTTACTCAGATTTTATTGTCCATAGAAGTTGCTTTCCCACACCCTGTCCTAACTCAGATCGTATTGTCCATAGACGAGGCTTTCCCACACCCTGTCCTAACTCAGATCATATTGTCCATAGACAAGGCTTTCCCACACCCTATCTCAGTCAGATTTTATTGTCCATAGGAAAGGCTTTCCCACACACTGTCCTAACTCAGATGGCATTGGCCATAGACGAAGCGTTCCCACACCCTGTCCTAACTCAGATCGTATTGTCCATAGACGAGGCTTTCCCACACCCTGTCCTAATGCAGATCGTATTGACCAGTGACAAGGCTTTCCCACACCCTGTCGTAACTCAGATCGTATTGTCCATAGACGAGGCTTGATCACACCCTGTCCTAACGCAGATCGTATTGACCAGTGACAAGGCTTTCCCACACACTGTCGTAACTCAGATCGTATTGTCCATAGACGAGGCATTCCCACACCCTGTCGTAACTCACATCATATATACATTCACAAGGCTTTCCCACACCCTGTCCTAACTCAGACCGTATTATCGATACACAAGGTTTTCCCACACACTGTCCTAACTCAGATCGTAATGTATATAGACGAGGCTTTCACACACCCTCTCCTAAGTCAGATCGTATTGTCAATAGACAAGCATTTCTCACACCCTGTCTTACTCAGATTGTATTGTCCATAGACGTTGCTTTCCCACACCATGTCCTAACTCAGATCATATTGTCCATAGACAAGGCTTTCCCACACCCTGTCTTACTCAGATTTTATTGTCCATAGGAAAGGCTTTCCCACACCCTGTCCTAACTCAGATTGCATTGGGCATAGACAAGGCATTCCCACACACTGTCCTAACTCAGATTGTACTGTTCATAGACGAGGTGTTCCCACACCCTGTCCTAACGCAGATCGTATTGTCCATAGACGAGGCATTCCCACACCCTGTCGTAACTCACATCGTATATCCATTCACAAGGCTTTCCCACACCCTGTCCTAACTCAGCCCGTATTATTGATACACAAGGTTTTCCCACACACTGTCCTAACACAGATCGTAATGTACATAGATGAGGCTTTAACACACCCTCTCCTAAGTCAGATCGTATTGTCAATAGACAAGGATTTCTCACACCCTGTCTTACTCAGATTGTATTGTCCATAGACGTTGCATTCCCACGCCATGTCCTAACTCAGATCATATTGTCCATAGACAAGGCTTTCCCACACCCTGTCTTACTCAGATTTTATTGTCCATAGGAAAGGTTTTCCCACACCCTGTCCTAACTCAGATTGCATTGGCCATTGACAAGGCGTTCCACACTCTGTCCTAACTCAGATTGTAATGTTCATAGACGAGGCTTTCCCACTCCCTGTCCTAACTCAGTTCGTATTGTCCAGTATCAAGGTTTTCCCACTCCCTGTCCTAACTCAGACCGTATAGTCCAGTGTCAAGGCTTTCCCACAAACTGTCGTTACTCAAATCGTATTGTCCAGGGACGAGGCTTTCCCACACGCTGTCGTAACTCAGATCGTATTATCCATAGACGAGGCTTTACCACACCGTCTTAACTCAGATCGTATTGTCCATAGACGAGGCTTTCCAACACACTGTTGTAACTCAGATCGTATTGTCCATAGACGAGGCTTTCCCACACCCTATCCTCACTCAGATCGTATTGTCCATAGACGAGGCTTTCCCACACCCTGTCGTAACTCAGATGGTATTGTCCAGAGACAAGGCATTCCCACACCCTGTCTGAACTCAGATCGTATTGTCCATAGACGAGGCATTCCCACACACTGTCTTAACTTAGATCGTATTGTCCATAGACAAGGCTTTCCCACACCCTGTCGTAACTCAGATGGTATTGTACAGAGAGGATGCTTTCCCACACCCTGACATAACTCATATGGTATTGTCCATAGTCGAGGCATTCCCACACCCTGTCGTAACTCATATCGTATTGTCCATAGACGAGGCTTTATCACACCGTGTCTGAACTCAGATCTTATTGTCCATAGACGGGGCATTCCCACACACTGTCTTAACTCAGATCGTACTGTGCATAGACAAGGCATTCCCACACACTGTCGTAACTCAGATCTTATTGTCCATAGATGAGGCTTTCCCACACCCTGTCGTAATTCAGATCGTATTGTCCATAGACAAGGCATTCCCACACACTTTCATAAGTCAGAGGGTATTGTCCATAGATGAGGCTTTCCCACACACTGTCGTAACTCAGATCGTATTGTCCATAGACGAGTCTATCCCACACACTGTCGTAACTCAGATTTTATTGTCCAAGGACCAGGCTTTCCTACACCCTGTCTTAATTGAGATTTGACTGTCCATGGACGAGGCTTTCCCACACCCTGTCCTAACTCAGATTGTATTTTCCATAGACAAGGCTTTCCCACACCCTGTCCTAACTCAGATCGTATTGTCCAGTGACAAGGCTTTCCCACACCCTGTCTTAACACAGATCGTATTCACCAGAGACGAGGCTTTCCCACACCCTGTCCTAACTCAGACCGTATTATCGATACACAAGGTTTTCCCACACACTGTCCTAACTCAGATCGTAATGTACATAGACGAGGCTTTCACACACCCTCTCCTAAGTCAGATCATATTGTCAATAGACAAGGATTTCTCACACCCTGTCTTACTCAGATGCTATTGTCCATAGACGTTGCTTTCCCACACCATGTCCTAACTCAGATCATATTGTCCATAGACAAGGCTTTCCCACACCCTGTCTTACTCAGATTTTATTGTCCATAGGAAAGGTTTTCCCACACCCTGTCCTAACTCAGATTGCATTGTCCATAGACAAGGCGTTCCACACCCTGTACTAACTCAGATTGTATTGTTCATAGACGAGGTTTTCCCACTCCCTGTCCTAACTCAGACCGTATTGTCCAGTGTCAAGGCTTTCCCACAAACTGTCGTTACTCAAATCGTATTGTCCAGGGACGAGGCATTCCCACACCCTGTCGTAACTCAGATCGTATTCTCCATAGACGAGGCTTTACCACACCGTCTTAACTCAGATCGTATTGTCCATAGACGAGGCTTTCCAACACACTGTCGTAACTCAGATCCTATTGGCCATAAATGAGGCATTCCCACACACTGTCGTAACTCATATCGTATTGTCCATAGACGAGGCTTTACCACACCCTGTCTTAACTCAGGTCATATTTTCCATAGACGAGGTTTTCCCAAACACTGTCCTGACTCAGATCTTATTATTCATAGATGAGGCTTTCCCACACCCTGTCCTAACTCAGATTGTATTGTCTATAGACAAGGCTTTCCCACACCCTGTCGTAAATCAGATCGTATTGTCCATAGACGAGGCTTTTCCACACACTGTCTTAACTTAGATCGTATTGTCCATAGACAAGGCATTCCCACACACTGTCGTAACTCAGATGGTATTGTCCATATACGAGGCTTTCCCACACACTGTCGTAACTCAGATGGTATTGTCCATAGACGGGACATTCCCACATCCTGTCGTAACTCAGATCGTATTGTCCATAGACGAGGCTTGACCACACACTGTCTTAACTCAGATCGTATTGTCCATAGACGTTGCTTTCCCACACCATGTCCTAACTCAGATCATATTGTCCATAGACAAGGCTTTCCCACACCCTGTCCTAACTCAGATTGCATTGGCCATAGACAAGGCATTCCCACACACTGTCCTAACTTAGATTGTACTGTTCATAGACGAGGCGTTCCCACACCCTGTCCTAACTCAGATCGTATTGTCCATAGACGAGGCATTCCCACACCCTGTCGTAACTCACATCGTATATCCATTCACAAGGCTTTCCCACACCCTGTTCCTAACTCAGACCGTATTATCGATACACAAGGTTTTCCCACACACTGTCCTAACTCAGATCGTAATGTACATAGACGAGGCTTTCACACACCCTCTCCTAAGTCAGATCATATTGTCAATAGACAAGGATTTCTCACACCCTGTCTTACTCAGATGCTATTGTCCATAGACGTTGCTTTCCCACACCATGTCCTAACTCAGATCATATTGTCCATAGACAAGGCTTTCCCACACCCTGTCTTACTCAGATTTTATTGTCCATAGGAAAGGTTTTCCCACACCCTGTCCTAACTCAGATTGCATTGTCCATAGACAAGGCGTTCCACACCCTGTACTAACTCAGATTGTATTGTTCATAGACGAGGTTTTCCCACTCCCTGTCCTAACTCAGACCGTATTGTCCAGTGTCAAGGCTTTCCCACAAACTGTCGTTACTCAAATCGTATTGTCCAGGGACGAGGCATTCCCACACCCTGTCGTAACTCAGATCGTATTCTCCATAGACGAGGCTTTACCACACCGTCTTAACTCAGATCGTATTGTCCATAGACGAGGCTTTCCAACACACTGTCGTAACTCAGATCCTATTGGCCATAAATGAGGCATTCCCACACACTGTCGTAACTCATATCGTATTGTCCATAGACGAGGCTTTACCACACCCTGTCTTAACTCAGGTCATATTTTCCATAGACGAGGTTTTCCCAAACACTGTCCTGACTCAGATCTTATTATCCATAGATGAGGCTTTCCCACACCCTGTCCTAACTCAGATTGTATTGTCTATAGACAAGGCTTTCCCACACCCTGTCGTAAATCAGATCGTATTGTCCATAGACGAGGCTTTTCCACACACTGTCTTAACTTAGATCGTATTGTCCATAGACAAGGCATTCCCACACACTGTCGTAACTCAGATGGTATTGTCCATATACGAGGCTTTCCCACACACTGTCGTAACTCAGATGGTATTGTCCATAGACGGGACATTCCCACATCCTGTCGTAACTCAGATCGTATTGTCCATAGACGAGGCTTGACCACACACTGTCTTAACTTAGATCGTATTGTCCATAGACAAGGCATTCCCACACACTGTCGTAACTCAGATGGTATTGTCCATATACGAGGCTTTCCCACACACTGTCGTAACTCAGATGGTATTGTCCATAGACGGGACATTCCCACATCCTGTCGTAACTCAGATCGTATTGTCCATAGACGAGGCTTGACCACACACTGTCTTAACTCAGATCGTATTGTCCATAGACGTTGCTTTCCCACACCATGTCCTAACTCAGATCATATTGTCCATAGACAAGGCTTTCCCACACCCTGTCCTAACTCAGATTGCATTGGCCATAGACGAGGCATTCCCACACCCTGTCGTAACTCACATCGTATATCCATTCACAAGGCTTTCCCACACCCTGTTCCTAACTCAGACCGTATTATCGATACACAAGGTTTTCCCACACACTGTCCTAACTCAGATCGTAATGTACATAGACGAGGCTTTCACACACCCTCTCCTAAGTCAGATCATATTGTCAATAGACAAGGATTTCTCACACCCTGTCTTACTCAGATGCTATTGTCCATAGACGTTGCTTTCCCACACCATGTCCTAACTCAGATCATATTGTCCATAGACAAGGCTTTCCCACACCCTGTCTTACTCAGATTTTATTGTCCATAGGAAAGGCTTTCCCACACCCTGTCCTAACTCAGATTGCATTGGCCATAGACAATGCATTCCCACACACTGTCCTAACTCAGATTGTACTGTTCATAGACGAGGCGTTCCCACACCCTGTCCTAACTCAGATCGTATTGTCCATAGACGAGGCATTCCCACACCCTGTCGTAACTCACATCGTATATCCATTCACAAGGCTTTCCCACACCCTGTTCCTAACTCAGACCGTATTATCGATACACAAGGTTTTCCCACACACTGTCCAAACTCAGATCGTAATGTACATAGACGAGGCTTTCACACACCCTCTCCTAAGTCAGATCATATTGTCAATAGACAAGGATTTCTCACACCCTGTCTTACTCAGATGCTATTGTCCATAGACGTTGCTTTCCCACACCATGTCCTAACTCAGATCATATTGTCCATAGACAAGGCTTTCCCACACCCTGTCTTACTCAGATTTTATTGTCCATAGGAAAGGTTTTCCCACACCCTGTCCTAACTCAGATTGCATTGGCCATAGACATGGCATTCCACACACTGTCCTAACTCAGATTGAATTGGCCATAGACAAGGCGTTCCACACCCTGTACTAACTCAGATTGTATTGTTCATAGACGAGGCGTTCCCACACCCTGTCCTGACTCAGATTGTATTGTCCATAGATGAGGGTTTCCCCCACCCTGTCGTAACCCAGATTGTACTGTTCATAGACGAGGCTTTCCCACTCCCTGTCCTAACTCATTTCGTATTGTCCAGTATCAAGGTTTTCCCACTCCCTGTCCTAACTCAGACCGTATTGTCCAGTGTCAAGGCTTTCCTACAAACTGTCGTTACTCAAATCGTATTGTCCAGGGACGAGGCTTTCCCACACACTGTCGTAACTCAGATCGTATTATCCATAGACGAGGCTTTACCACACCGTCTTAACTCAGATCGTATTGTCCATAGACGAGGCTTTCCCACACACTGTCGTAACTCAGATCGTATTGTCCATAGACGAGGCTTTCCCACACCCTGTCCTCACTCAGATCGTATTGCCCATAGACGAGGCTTTCCCACACCCTGTCTTAACTCAGATGGTATTGTCAAGAGACAAGGCATTCCCACACCCTGTCTGAACTCAGATCGTATTGTCCATAGACGAGGCTTTATCACACCCTGTCTGAACTCAGATCTTATTGTCCATAGACGGGGCATTCCCACACACTGTCGTAACTCAGATCTTATTGTCCATAGATGAGGCTTTCCCACACCCTGTCGTAACTCAGATCGTATTGTCCATAGACAAGGCTTTCCCACACCCTGTCTTAACACAGATCGTATTGTCCATAGACGAGGCTTTACCACACCCTGTCCTAACTCAGGTCATATTGTCCATAGACGAGGTTTTCCCAAACACTGTCCTGACTCAGATCTTATTATCCATAGATGAGGCTTTCCCACACCCTGTCCTAACTCAGATTGTATTGTCTATAGACAAGGCTTTCCCAAACCCTGTCGTAAATCAGATCGTATTGTCCATAGACGAGGCATTTCCACACACAGTCTTAACTTAGATCGTATTGTCCATAGACAAGGCATTCCCACACACTGTCGTAACTCAGATGGTATTGTCCATATACGAGGCTTTCCCACACACTGTCGTAACTCAGATGGTATTGTCCATAGACGGGACATTCCCACATCCTGTCGTAACTCAGATCGTATTGTCCATAGACGAGGCTTGACCACACACTGTCTTAACTCAGATCGTATTGTCCATAGACGTTGCTTTCCCACACCATGTCCTAACTCAGATCATATTGTCCATAGACAAGGCTTTCCCACACCCTGTCTTACTCAGATTTTATTGTCCATAGGAAAGGCTTTCCCACACCCTGTCCTAACTCAGATTGCATTGGCCATAGACAAGGCATTCCCACACACTGTCCTAACTTAGATTGTACTGTTCATAGACGAGGCGTTCCCACACCCTGTGCTAACTCAGATCGTATTGTCCATAGGCGAGGCATTCCCACACCCTGTCGTAACTCACATCGTATATCCATTCACAAGGCTTTCCCACACCCTGTTCCTAACTCAGACCGTATTATCGATACACAAGGTTTTCCCACACACTGTCCTAACTCAGATCGTAATGTACATAGACGAGGCTTTCACACACCCTCTCCTAAGTCAGATCATATTGTCAATAGACAAGGATTTCTCACACCCTGTCTTACTCAGATGCTATTGTCCATAGACGTTGCTTTCCCACACCATGTCCTAACTCAGATCATATTGTCCATAGACAAGGCTTTCCCACACCCTGTCTTACTCAGATTTTATTGTCCATAGGAAAGGCTTTCCTACACCCTGTCCTAACTCAGATTGCATTGGCCATAGACAATGCATTCCCACACACTGTCCTAACTCAGATTATACTGTTCATAGACGAGGCGTTCCCACACCCTGTCCTAACTTAGATCGTATTGTCCATAGACGAGGCATTCCCACACCCTGTCGTAACTCACATCGTATATCCATTCACAAGGCTTTCCCACACCCTGTTCCTAACTCAGACCGTATTATCGATACACAAGGTTTTCCCACACACTGTCCAAACTCAGATCGTAATGTACATAGACGAGGCTTTCACACACCCTCTCCTAAGTCAGATCATATTGTCAATAGACAAGGATTTCTCACACCCTGTCTTACTCAGATGCTATTGTCCATAGACGTTGCTTTCCCACACCCTCTCCTAAGTCAGATCATATTGTCCATAGACAAGGCATTCCCACACCCTGTCTTACTCAGGTTTTATTGTCCAAGGACCATGCTTTCCCACACACTGTCGTAACTCAGATGGTATTGTCCAGAGACAAGGCACTCCCACAACCTGTCCTCACTCAGATCGTATTGTACATAGACGAGGCAATCCCACACACTGTCATAAGTCAGAGGGTATTGTCCATAGACGAGGCTTTCCCACACACTGTCGTAACTCAGATCGTATTGTCCATAGACGAGTCTATCCCACACACTGTCGTAACTCCGATTTTATTGACCAAGGACCAGGCTTTCTCACACCCTGTCTTAATTGAGATTTGACTGTCCATGGACGAGGCTTTCCCACTCCCTGTCCTAACTCAGATTGTATTTTCCATAGACAAGGCTTTCCCACACCCTATCCTTACTCAGATTGTATTGTCCATAGACAAGGCTTTCCCACACCCTGTCGTAACTCAGATCTTATTGTCCATAGACAAGGCTTTCCCACACACTGTCGTAACTCAGATCGTATTGTCCATAGATGAGGCTATCCCACACACTGTCGTAAGTCAGATTTTATTGTCCAAGGAGCAGGCTTTCCCACACCCTGTCCTAACTCAGATTGTATTTTCCATAGACAAAGCTTTCCCACACACTGTCCTTACTCAGATTTGATTGTCCATAGACAAGGCATTCCCACACCCTGTTCTAACTCAGATCGTATTGTCCAGTGACATGGCTTTCCCACACCCTGTCGTAACTCAGATCGTATTGTCCATAGACGAGTCTATCCCACACACTGTCGTAACTCAGATCGTATTGACCATAGACGAGGCTTTCCCACACCGTCTTAACACAGATCGCATTGTCCATAGACAAGGCTTTCCCACGCACTGTCGTAACTCAGATCTTATTGTCCATAGACGAGGCTTACCCAGACCCTGTCCACACTCAGATCGTATTGTCCATAGACGAGGCTTTCCCACACACTGTCGTAACTCAGATGGTATTGTCCAGAGACAAGGCACTCCCACACTCTGTCCTCACTCAGATCGTATTGTACATAGACGAGGCAATCCCTCACACTGTCATAAGTCAGAGGGTATTGTCCATAGACAAGGCTTTCCCACACACTGTCCTAACTCAGATCGTATTGTCCATAGATGAGGCTATCACACACACTGTCGTAAGTCAGATTTTATTGTCCAAGGACCAGGCTTTCCCACACCCTGTCCTAACTCAGATTGTATTTTCCATAGACAAAGCTTTCCCACACACTGTCCTTACTCAGATTTGATTGTCCATAGACAAGGCATTCCCACACCCTGTTCTAACTCAGATCGTATTGTCCAGTGACATGGCTTTCCCACACCCTGTCGTAACTCAGATCGTATTGTCCATAGACAAGGCTTTCCCACACACTGTCGTAACTCAGATCGTATTGACCATAGACGAGGCTTTCCCACACCGTCTTAACACAGATCGCATTGTCCATAGACAAGGCTTTCCCACGCACTGTCGTAACTCAGATCTTATTGTCCATAGACGAGGCTTACCCAGACCCTGTCCACACTCAGATCGTATTGTCCATAGACGAGGCTTTCCCACACACTGTCGTAACTCAGATGGTATTGTCCAGAGACAAGGCACTCCCACACTCTGTCCTCACTCAGATCGTATTGTACATAGACGAGGCAATCCCACACACTGTCATAAGTCAGAGGGTATTGTCCATAGACGAGGCTTTCCCACACATTGTCGTAACTCAGATCGTATTGTCCATAGACGAGTCTATCCCACACACTGTCGTAACTCAGATTTTCTTGTCCAAGGACCAGGCTTTCTCAAACCCTGTCTTAATTGAGATTTGACTGTCCATGGACGAGGCTTTCCCAAACCCTGTCCTAACTCAGATTGTATTTTCCATAGACAAGGCTTTCCCACACCCTATCCTTACTCAGATTGTATTGTCCATAGACAAGGCATTCCCACACCCTGTCCTAACTCAGATCGTATTGTCCAGTGACAAGGCTTTCCCACACCGTGTCGTAACTCAGATTGTATTGTCCATAGACGAGGCATTCCCACACCCTGTCGTAACTCAGATCGTATTCTCCATAGACGAGCCTTTACCACACCGTCTTAACTCAGATTGTATTGTCCATAGACGAGGCTTTCCCACACACTGTCCTAACTCAGATTGTACTGTTCATAGACGAGGCGTTCCAACACCCTGTCCTAACTCAGATCGTATTGTCCATAGACAAGGCTTTCCCACACCCTCTCCTAAGTCAGATCGTATTGTCAATAGACAGGGATTTCTCACACCCTGTGTTACTCAGATTGTATTGTCCATAGACGTAGCTTTCCCACACCATGTCCTAACTCAGATCATATTGTCCATAGACAAGGCTTTCCCACACCTGTCTTACTCAGATTTTATTGTCCATAGGAAAGGCTTTCCCACACCCTGTCCTAACTCAGATTGCATTGGCCATAGACAAGGCGTTCCACACCCTGTCCTAACTCAGATTGTATTGTTCATAGACAAGGTGTTCCCACACCCTGTCCTAACTCAGATCGTATTGTCCATAGACGAAGCTTTCCCACACCCTGTCGTAACTCAGATTGTATTGTTCATAGACGAGGCGTTCCCACACCCTGTCCTAACTCAGATTGCATTGTCCATAGATGAGGCTTTTCCACACACTGTCGTAACTCAGATTGTACTGTTCATAGACGAGGCTTTCCCACTCCCTGTCCTAACTCAGTTCGTATTGTCCAGTATCAAGGTTTTCCCACTCCCTGTCCTTACTCAGACCGTATTGTCCAGTGTCAAGGCTTTCCCATACCCTGTCTGAACTCAGATCGTATTGTCCATAGAGAAGGCATTCCCACACACTGTCGTAACTCAGATCTTATTGTCCATATATGAGGCTTTCCCACACCCTGTCCTAACTCAGATCGTATTGTCCATGGACGAGGCTTTCCCACACACTGTCGTAACTCAGATCATATTGTCCATAGATGGTGCTATCCCATACACTGTCGTAACTCAGATTTTATTGTCCAAGGACCAGGCTTTCCCACACCCTGTCCTAACTCAGATTGTATTTTCCATAGACAAGGCTTTCCCACACCCTGTCCTTACTCAGATTTGATTGTCCATAGACAAGGCATTCCTACACCCTGTTCTAACTCAGATCGTATTGTCCAGTGACATGGCTTTCCCACACCGTGTCATAACTGAGATTGTATTGTCCATAGCCGAGGCATTCCCACACCCTGTCGTAACTCAGATCGTATTGTCCATAGACGAGGCTTACCCACACCCTGTCCACACTCAGATCGTATTGTCCATAGACGAGGCTTTCCCACACACTGTCGTAACTCAAATATTATTGTCCAGAGACAAGGCACTCCCACACCCTGTCCTCACTCAGATCGTATTGTACATAGACGAGGCAATCCCACACACTCTCATAAGTCAGAGGGTATTGTCCATAGACGAGGCTTTCCCACACACTGTCGTAACTCAGATCGTATTGTCCATAGACGAGTCTATCCCACACACTGTCGTAACTCAGATTTTATTGTCCAAGGACCAGGCTTTCTCACACCCTGTCTTAATTGAGATTTGACTGTCCATGGACGAGGCTTTCCCACACCCTGTCCTAACTCAGATTGTATTTTCCATAGACAAGGCTTTCCCACACCCTATCCTTACTCAGATTGTATTGTCCATAGACAAGGCATTCCCACACCCTGTCCTAACTCAGATCGTATTGCCCAGTGACAAGGCTTTCCCACACCGTGTCGTAACTCAGATCGTATTCTCCATAGACGAGGCTTTACAACACTGTCTTAACTCAGATTGTATTGTCCATAGACGAGGCTTTCCCACACACTGTCCTAACTCAGATTGTACTGTTCATAGACGAGGCGTTCCAACACCCTGTCCTAACTCAGATCGTATTGTCCATAGACGAGGCATTCCCACACCCTGTCGTAACTCACATCGTATATCCATTCACAAGGCTTTCCCACACCCTGTCCTAACTCAGACCGCATTATCGATACACAAGGTTTTCCCACACACTGTCCTAACTCAGATCGTAATGTACATAGACGAGGCTTTCACACACCCTCTCCTAAGTCAGATCGTATTGTCAATAGACAAGGATTTCTCACACACTGTACTAACTCAGATTGTACTGTTCATAGACGAGGCGTTCCCACACCATGTCCTAACTCAGATCATATTGTCCATAGACAAGGCTTTCCCACACCCTGTCTTACTCAGATTTTATTGTCCATAGACAAGGCATTCCCACACCCTGTCCTAACTCAGATCGTATTGCCCAGTGACAAGGCTTTCTCACACCGTGTCGTAACTCAGATTGTATTCTCCATAGACGAGGCTTTACAACACTGTCTTAACTCAGATTGTATTGTCCATAGACGAGGCTTTCCCACACACTGTCCTAACTCAGATTGTACTGTTCATAGACGAGGCGTTCCAACACCCTGTCCTAAGTCAGATCGTATTGTCCATAGACGAGGCATTCCCACACCCTGTCGTAACTCACATCGTATATCCATTCACAAGGCTTTCCCACACCCTGTCCTAACTCAGACCGCATTATCGATACACAAGGTTTTCCCACACACTGTCCTAACTCAGATCGTAATGAACATAGATGAGGCTTTCACACACCCTCTCCTAAGTCAGATCGTATTGTCAATAGACAAGGATTTCTCACACCCTGTGTTACTCAGATTGTATTGTCCATAGACGTTGCTTTCCCACACCATGTCCTAACTCAGGTCATATTGTCCATAGACAAGGCTTTCCCACACCCTGTCCTAACTCAGATCATATTGTCCATAGACAAGGCTTTCCCACACCCTGTCGTAACTCAGATCGTATTGTCCATAGAAGAGGCTTTCCCACAACCTGTCCTAACTCAGATCATATTGTCCATAGACAAGGCTTTCCCACACCCTGTCGTAACTCAGATCGTATTGTCCATAGAAGAGGCTTTCCCACAACCTGTCGTAACTCATATTGTATTGTTCATAGACGAGGCTTACCCACACCCTGTCCACACTCAGATCGTATTGTCCATAGACGAGGCTTTCCCAAACACTGTCGTAACTCAGATGGTATTGTCCAGAGACAAGGCACTCCCACACCCTGTCCTCACTCAGATCGTATTGTACATAGACGAGGCATTCCCACACCCTGTCGTAACTCACATCGTATATCCATTCACAAGGCTTTCCCACACCCTGTCCTAACTCAGACCGCATTATCGATACACAAGGTTTTCCCACACACTGTCCTAACTCAGATCGTAATGTACATAGATGAGGCTTTCACACACCCTCTCCTAAGTCAGATCGTATTGTCAATAGACAAGGATTTCTCACACCCTGTCTTACTCAGATTGTATTGTCCATAGACGTTGCTTTCCCACACCATGTCCTAACTCAGATCATATTGTCCATAGACGAGGCAATCCCACACACTGTCATAAGTCAGAGGGTATTGTCCATAGACGAGGCTTTCCCACACACTGTCGTAACTCAGATCGTATTGTCCATAGACGAGACTATCCCACACACTGTCGTAACTCAGATTTTATTGTCCAAGGACCAGGCTTTCTCACACCCTGTCTTAATTGAGATTTGACTGTCCATGGACGAGGCTTTCCCACTCCCTGTCCTAACTCAGATTGTATTTTCCATAGACAAGGCTTTCCCACACCCTATCCTTACTCAGATTGTATTGTCCATAGACAAGGCAATCCCACACCCTGTCCTAACTCAGATCGTAATGTAAATAGACGAGGCTTTCACACACCCTCTCCTAAGTCAGATCGTATTGTCAATAGACAAGGATTTCTCACACCCTGTGTTACTCAGATTGTATTGTCCATAGACGATGCTTTCCCACACCATGTCCTAACTCAGATCATATTGTCCATAGACAAGGCTTTCCCTCACCCTGTCTTACTCATATTTTATTGTCCATAGGAAAGGCTTTCCCACACCCTGTCCTATCTCAGATTGCATTGGCCATAGACAAGGCGTTCCACACCCTGTCCTAACTCAGATTGTATTCTTCATAGACAAGGCGTTCCCACACCCTGTCCTAACTCAGATCGTATTGTCCATAGACGAGGCTTTCCCACACCCTCTCGTAACTCAGATTGTATTGTCCATAGACGAGGCTTTACAACACTGTCTTAACTCAGATTGTATTGTCCATAGACGAGGCTTTCCCACACACTGTCCTAACTCAGATTGTACTGTTCATAGACGAGGCGTTCCAACACCCTGTCCTAACTCAGATCGTATTGTCCATAGACGAGGCATTCCCACACCCTGTCGTAACTCACATCGTATATCCATTCACAAGGCTTTCCCACACCCTGTCCTAACTCAGATCGTATTCTCAATAGACGAGGCTTTACCACACCGTGTCGTAACTCAGATTGTATTGTCCATAGACGAGGCATTCCCACACCCTGTCGTAACTCAGATCGTATTCTCCATAGACGAGGCTTTACCACACCGTCTTAACTCAGATTGTATTGTCCATAGACGAGGCTTTCCCACACACTGTCCTAACTCAGATTGTACTGTTCATAGACGAGGCGTTCCAACACCCTGTCCTAACTCAGATCGTATTGTCCATGGACGAGGCATTCCCACAACCTGTCCTAACTCACATCGTATATCCATTCACAAGGCTTTCCCACACCCTGTCCTAACTCAGACCGTATTATCGATACACAAGGTTTTCCCACACACTGTCCTAACTCAGATCGTAATGTACATAGACGAGGCTTTCACACACCCTCTCCTAAGTCAGATCGTATTGTCAATAGACAAGGATTTCTCACACACTGTACTAACTCAGATCGTACTGTTCATAGACGAGGCGTTCCCACACCATGTCCTAACTCAGATCATATTGTCCATAGACAAGGCTTTCCCACACCCTGTCTTACTCAGATTTTATTGTCCATAGGAAAGGCTTTCCCACACCCTGTCCTAACTCAGATTGCATTGTCCATAGACAAGGCGTTTAACACCCTGTCCTAACTCAGATTGTATTGTTCATAGACGAGGTGTTCCCACACCCTGTCCTAACTCAAATCGTATTGTCCAGTATCATGGTTTTCCCACACCCTGTCTGAACTCAGATCGTATTGTCCATAGAGAAGGCATTCCCACACACTGTCGTAACTCAGATATTATTGTCCATATATGAGGCTTTCCCACACCCTGTCCTAACTCAGATCGTATTGTCCATGGACAAGGCTTTCCCACTCACTGTCGTAACTCAGATCGTATTGTCCATAGATGAGGCTTTCCCACACCCTGTCCTAACTCAGATCGTATTGACCAGTGACAAGGCTTTCCCACACCCTGTTGTAACTCAGATCGTATTGTCCATAGACGAGGCTTTCCCACACACTGTCCTAACTCAGATTGTACTGTTCATAGACGAGGCGTTCCAACACCCTGTCCTAACTCAGATCGTATTGTCCATAGACAAGGCTTTCCCACACCCTCTCCTAAGTCAGATCGTATTGTCAATAGACAGGGATTTCTCACACCCTGTGTTACTCAGATTGTATTGTCCATAGACGTAGCTTTCCCACACCATGTCCTAACTCAGATCATATTGTCCATAGACAAGGCTTTCCCACACCTGTCTTACTCAGATTTTATTGTCCATAGGAAAGGCTTTCCCACACCCTGTCCTAACTCAGATTGCATTGGCCATAGACAAGGCGTTCCACACCCTGTCCTAACTCAGATTGTATTGTTCATAGACAAGGTGTTCCCACACCCTGTCCTAACTCAGATCGTATTGTCCATAGACGAAGCTTTCCCACACCCTGTCGTAACTCAGATTGTATTGTTCATAGACGAGGCGTTCCCACACCCTGTCCTAACTCAGATTGCATTGTCCATAGATGAGGCTTTTCCACACACTGTCGTAACTCAGATTGTACTGTTCATAGACGAGGCTTTCCCACTCCCTGTCCTAACTCAGTTCGTATTGTCCAGTATCAAGGTTTTCCCACTCCCTGTCCTTACTCAGACCGTATTGTCCAGTGTCAAGGCTTTCCCATACCCTGTCTGAACTCAGATCGTATTGTCCATAGAGAAGGCATTCCCACACACTGTCGTAACTCAGATCTTATTGTCCATATATGAGGCTTTCCCACACCCTGTCCTAACTCAGATCGTATTGTCCATGGACGAGGCTTTCCCACACACTGTCGTAACTCAGATCATATTGTCCATAGATGGTGCTATCCCATACACTGTCGTAACTCAGATTTTATTGTCCAACGACCAGGCTTTCCCACACCCTGTCCTAACTCAGATTGTATTTTCCATAGACAAGGCTTTCCCACACCCTGTCCTTACTCAGATTTGATTGTCCATAGACAAGGCATTCCTACACCCTGTTCTAACTCAGATCGTATTGTCCAGTGACATGGCTTTCCCACACCGTGTCATAACTGAGATTGTATTGTCCATAGCCGAGGCATTCCCACACCCTGTCGTAACTCAGATCGTATTGTCCATAGACGAGGCTTACCCACACCCTGTCCACACTCAGATCGTATTGTCCATACACGAGGCTTTCCCACACACTGTCGTAACTCAAATATTATTGTCCAGAGACAAGGCACTCCCACACCCTGTCCTCACTCAGATCGTATTGTACATAGACGAGGCAATCCCACACACTCTCATAAGTCAGAGGGTATTGTCCATAGACGAGGCTTTCCCACACACTGTCGTAACTCAGATCGTATTGTCCATAGACGAGTCTATCCCACACACTGTCGTAACTCAGATTTTATTGTCCAAGGACCAGGCTTTCTCACACCCTGTCTTAATTGAGATTTGACTGTCCATGGACGAGGCTTTCCCACACCCTGTCCTAACTCAGATTGTATTTTCCATAGACAAGGCTTTCCCACACCCTATCCTTACTCAGATTGTATTGTCCATAGACAAGGCATTCCCACACCCTGTCCTAACTCAGATCGTATTGCCCAGTGACAAGGCTTTCCCACACCGTGTCGTAACTCAGATCGTATTCTCCATAGACGAGGCTTTACAACACTGTCTTAACTCAGATTGTATTGTCCATAGACGAGGCTTTCCCACACACTGTCCTAACTCAGATTGTACTGTTCATAGACGAGGCGTTCCAACACCCTGTCCTAACTCAGATCGTATTGTCCATAGACGAGGCATTCCCACACCCTGTCGTAACTCACATCGTATATCCATTCACAAGGCTTTCCCACACCCTGTCCTAACTCAGACCGCATTATCGATACACAAGGTTTTCCCACACACTGTCCTAACTCAGATCGTAATGTACATAGACGAGGCTTTCACACACCCTCTCCTAAGTCAGATCGTATTGTCAATAGACAAGGATTTCTCACACACTGTACTAACTCAGATTGTACTGTTCATAGACGAGGCGTTCCCACACCATGTCCTAACTCAGATCATATTGTCCATAGACAAGGCTTTCCCACACCCTGTCTTACTCAGATTTTATTGTCCATAGACAAGGCATTCCCACACCCTGTCCTAACTCAGATCGTATTGCCCAGTGACAAGGCTTTCTCACACCGTGTCGTAACTCAGATTGTATTCTCCATAGACGAGGCTTTACAACACTGTCTTAACTCAGATTGTATTGTCCATAGACGAGGCTTTCCCACACACTGTCCTAACTCAGATTGTACTGTTCATAGACGAGGCGTTCCAACACCCTGTCCTAAGTCAGATCGTATTGTCCATAGACGAGGCATTCCCACACCCTGTCGTAACTCACATCGTATATCCATTCACAAGGCTTTCCCACACCCTGTCCTAACTCAGACCGCATTATCGATACACAAGGTTTTCCCACACACTGTCCTAACTCAGATCGTAATGAACATAGATGAGGCTTTCACACACCCTCTCCTAAGTCAGATCGTATTGTCAATAGACAAGGATTTCTCACACCCTGTGTTACTCAGATTGTATTGTCCATAGACGTTGCTTTCCCACACCATGTCCTAACTCAGGTCATATTGTCCATAGACAAGGCTTTCCCACACCCTGTCCTAACTCAGATCATATTGTCCATAGACAAGGCTTTCCCACACCCTGTCGTAACTCAGATCGTATTGTCCATAGAAGAGGCTTTCCCACAACCTGTCGTAACTCATATTGTATTGTTCATAGACGAGGCTTACCCACACCCTGTCCACACTCAGATCGTATTGTCCATAGACGAGGCTTTCCCAAACACTGTCGTAACTCAGATGGTATTGTCCAGAGACAAGGCACTCCCACACCCTGTCCTCACTCAGATCGTATTGTACATAGACGAGGCATTCCCACACCCTGTCGTAACTCACATCGTATATCCATTCACAAGGCTTTCCCACACCCTGTCCTAACTCAGACCGCATTATCGATACACAAGGTTTTCCCACACACTGTCCTAACTCAGATCGTAATGTACATAGATGAGGCTTTCACACACCCTCTCCTAAGTCAGATCGTATTGTCAATAGACAAGGATTTCTCACACCCTGTCTTACTCAGATTGTATTGTCCATAGACGTTGCTTTCCCACACCATGTCCTAACTCAGATCATATTGTCCATAGACGAGGCAATCCCACACACTGTCATAAGTCAGAGGGTATTGTCCATAGACGAGGCTTTCCCACACACTGTCGTAACTCAGATCGTATTGTCCATAGACGAGACTATCCCACACACTGTCGTAACTCAGATTTTATTGTCCAAGGACCAGGCTTTCTCACACCCTGTCTTAATTGAGATTTGACTGTCCATGGACGAGGCTTTCCCACTCCCTGTCCTAACTCAGATTGTATTTTCCATAGACAAGGCTTTCCCACACCCTATCCTTACTCAGATTGTATTGTCCATAGACAAGGCATTCCCACACCCTGTCCTAACTCAGATCGTAATGTAAATAGACGAGGCTTTCACACACCCTCTCCTAAGTCAGATCGTATTGTCAATAGACAAGGATTTCTCACACCCTGTGTTACTCAGATTGTATTGTCCATAGACGATGCTTTCCCACACCATGTCCTAACTCAGATCATATTGTCCATAGACAAGGCTTTCCCTCACCCTGTCTTACTCATATTTTATTGTCCATAGGAAAGGCTTTCCCACACCCTGTCCTATCTCAGATTGCATTGGCCATAGACAAGGCGTTCCACACCCTGTCCTAACTCAGATTGTATTCTTCATAGACAAGGCGTTCCCACACCCTGTCCTAACTCAGATCGTATTGTCCATAGACGAGGCTTTCCCACACCCTCTCGTAACTCAGATTGTATTGTCCATAGACGAGGCTTTACAACACTGTCTTAACTCAGATTGTATTGTCCATAGACGAGGCTTTCCCACACACTGTCCTAACTCAGATTGTACTGTTCATAGACGAGGCGTTCCAACACCCTGTCCTAACTCAGATCGTATTGTCCATAGACGAGGCATTCCCACACCCTGTCGTAACTCACATCGTATATCCATTCACAAGGCTTTCCCACACCCTGTCCTAACTCAGATCGTATTCTCAATAGACGAGGCTTTACCACACCGTGTCGTAACTCAGATTGTATTGTCCATAGACGAGGCATTCCCACACCCTGTCGTAACTCAGATCGTATTCTCCATAGACGAGGCTTTACCACACCGTCTTAACTCAGATTGTATTGTCCATAGACGAGGCTTTCCCACACACTGTCCTAACTCAGATTGTACTGTTCATAGACGAGGCGTTCCAACACCCTGTCCTAACTCAGATCGTATTGTCCATGGAGGAGGCATTCCCACACCCTGTCCTAACTCACATCGTATATCCATTCACAAGGCTTTCCCACACCCTGTCCTAACTCAGACCGTATTATCGATACACAAGGTTTTCCCACACACTGTCCTAACTCAGATCGTAATGTACATAGACGAGGCTTTCACACACCCTCTCCTAAGTCAGATCGTATTGTCAATAGACAAGGATTTCTCACACACTGTACTAACTCAGATCGTACTGTTCATAGACGAGGCGTTCCCACACCATGTCCTAACTCAGATCATATTGTCCATAGACAAGGCTTTCCCACACCCTGTCTTACTCAGATTTTATTGTCCATAGGAAAGGCTTTCCCACACCCTGTCCTAACTCAGATTGCATTGTCCATAGACAAGGCGTTTAACACCCTGTCCTAACTCAGATTGTATTGTTCATAGACGAGGTGTTCCCACACCCTGTCCTAACTCAAATCGTATTGTCCAGTATCATGGTTTTCCCACACCCTGTCTGAACTCAGATCGTATTGTCCATAGAGAAGACATTCCCACACACTGTCGTAACTCAGATATTATTGTCCATATATGAGGCTTTCCCACACCCTGTCCTAACTCAGATCGTATTGTCCATGGACAAGGCTTTCCCACTCACTGTCGTAACTCAGATCGTATTGTCCATAGATGAGGCTTTCCCACACCCTGTCCTAACTCAGATCGTATTGACCAGTGACAAGGCTTTCCCACACCCTGTTGTAACTCAGATCGTATTGTCCATAGACGAGGCTTACCCACACCCTGTCCTAACTCAGATCGTATTGACCAGTGACAAGGCTTTCCCACACACTGTTGTAACCCAGATCGTATTGTCCATAGACGAGGCTTTCCCACACCCTGTCCTAACTCAGATCGTATTGTCCATAGACGATGCTTTCCCACACCCTGACATAACTCAAATGGTTTTGTCCATAGACGAGGCTTCCCCGCACCCTGTCGTAAATCATATGCTATTGTCCATAGTCGAGGAATTCCCACACCCTGTTCGAACTCATATCGTATTGTCCATAGATGAGGCTTTCCCACACCCTGTCGTAACTCAGATCGTATTGTCCATAGACAAGGCATTCCCACACACTGTCATAAGTCAGAGGGTATTGTCCATAGACGAGGCTTTCCCACACACTGTCGTAACTCATATCGTATTGTCCATAGACGAGGCTTTATCACACCGTGTCTGAACTCAGATCTTATTGTCCATAGACGGGGCATTCCCACACACTGTCGTAACTCAGATCTTATTGTCCATAGATGAGGCTTTCCCACACCCTGTCGTAATTCAGATCGTATTGTCCATAGACAAGGCATTCCCACACACTTTCATAAGTCAGAGGGTATTGTCCATAGATGAGGCTTTCCCACACACTGTCGTAACTCAGATCGTATTGTCCATAGACGAGTCTATCCCACACACTGTCGTAACTCAGATTTTATTGTCCAAGGACCAGGCTTTCCTACACCCTGTCTTAATTGAGATTTGACTGTCCATGGACGAGGCTTTCCCACACCCTGTCCTAACTCAGATTGTATTTTCCATAGACAAGGCTTTCCCACACCCTGTCCTAACTCAGATCGTATTGTCCAGTGACAAGGCTTTCCCACACCCTGTCTTAACACAGATCGTATTCACCAGAGACGAGGCTTTCCCACACCCTGTCCTAACTCAGACCGTATTATCGATACACAAGGTTTTCCCACACACTGTCCTAACTCAGATCGTAATGTACATAGACGAGGCTTTCACACACCCTCTCCTAAGTCAGATCATATTGTCAATAGACAAGGATTTCTCACACCCTGTCTTACTCAGATGCTATTGTCCATAGACGTTGCTTTCCCACACCATGTCCTAACTCAGATCATATTGTCCATAGACAAGGCTTTCCCACACCCTGTCTTACTCAGATTTTATTGTCCATAGGAAAGGTTTTCCCACACCCTGTCCTAACTCAGATTGCATTGTCCATAGACAAGGCGTTCCACACCCTGTACTAACTCAGATTGTATTGTTCATAGACGAGGTTTTCCCACTCCCTGTCCTAACTCAGACCGTATTGTCCAGTGTCAAGGCTTTCCCACAAACTGTCGTTACTCAAATCGTATTGTCCAGGGACGAGGCATTCCCACACCCTGTCGTAACTCAGATCGTATTCTCCATAGACGAGGCTTTACCACACCGTCTTAACTCAGATCGTATTGTCCATAGACGAGGCTTTCCAACACACTGTCGTAACTCAGATCCTATTGGCCATAAATGAGGCATTCCCACACACTGTCGTAACTCATATCGTATTGTCCATAGACGAGGCTTTACCACACCCTGTCTTAACTCAGGTCATATTTTCCATAGACGAGGTTTTCCCAAACACTGTCCTGACTCAGATCTTATTATTCATAGATGAGGCTTTCCCACACCCTGTCCTAACTCAGATTGTATTGTCTATAGACAAGGCTTTCCCACACCCTGTCGTAAATCAGATCGTATTGTCCATAGACGAGGCTTTTCCACACACTGTCTTAACTTAGATCGTATTGTCCATAGACAAGGCATTCCCACACACTGTCGTAACTCAGATGGTATTGTCCATATACGAGGCTTTCCCACACACTGTCGTAACTCAGATGGTATTGTCCATAGACGGGACATTCCCACATCCTGTCGTAACTCAGATCGTATTGTCCATAGACGAGGCTTGACCACACACTGTCTTAACTCAGATCGTATTGTCCATAGACGTTGCTTTCCCACACCATGTCCTAACTCAGATCATATTGTCCATAGACAAGGCTTTCCCACACCCTGTCCTAACTCAGATTGCATTGGCCATAGACAAGGCATTCCCACACACTGTCCTAACTTAGATTGTACTGTTCATAGACGAGGCGTTCCCACACCCTGTCCTAACTCAGATCGTATTGTCCATAGACGAGGCATTCCCACACCCTGTCGTAACTCACATCGTATATCCATTCACAAGGCTTTCCCACACCCTGTTCCTAACTCAGACCGTATTATCGATACACAAGGTTTTCCCACACACTGTCCTAACTCAGATCGTAATGTACATAGACGAGGCTTTCACACACCCTCTCCTAAGTCAGATCATATTGTCAATAGACAAGGATTTCTCACACCCTGTCTTACTCAGATGCTATTGTCCATAGACGTTGCTTTCCCACACCATGTCCTAACTCAGATCATATTGTCCATAGACAAGGCTTTCCCACACCCTGTCTTACTCAGATTTTATTGTCCATAGGAAAGGTTTTCCCACACCCTGTCCTAACTCAGATTGCATTGTCCATAGACAAGGCGTTCCACACCCTGTACTAACTCAGATTGTATTGTTCATAGACGAGGTTTTCCCACTCCCTGTCCTAACTCAGACCGTATTGTCCAGTGTCAAGGCTTTCCCACAAACTGTCGTTACTCAAATCGTATTGTCCAGGGACGAGGCATTCCCACACCCTGTCGTAACTCAGATCGTATTCTCCATAGACGAGGCTTTACCACACCGTCTTAACTCAGATCGTATTGTCCATAGACGAGGCTTTCCAACACACTGTCGTAACTCAGATCCTATTGGCCATAAATGAGGCATTCCCACACACTGTCGTAACTCATATCGTATTGTCCATAGACGAGGCTTTACCACACCCTGTCTTAACTCAGGTCATATTTTCCATAGACGAGGTTTTCCCAAACACTGTCCTGACTCAGATCTTATTATCCATAGATGAGGCTTTCCCACACCCTGTCCTAACTCAGATTGTATTGTCTATAGACAAGGCTTTCCCACACCCTGTCGTAAATCAGATCGTATTGTCCATAGACGAGGCTTTTCCACACACTGTCTTAACTTAGATCGTATTGTCCATAGACAAGGCATTCCCACACACTGTCGTAACTCAGATGGTATTGTCCATATACGAGGCTTTCCCACACACTGTCGTAACTCAGATGGTATTGTCCATAGACGGGACATTCCCACATCCTGTCGTAACTCAGATCGTATTGTCCATAGACGAGGCTTGACCACACACTGTCTTAACTTAGATCGTATTGTCCATAGACAAGGCATTCCCACACACTGTCGTAACTCAGATGGTATTGTCCATATACGAGGCTTTCCCACACACTGTCGTAACTCAGATGGTATTGTCCATAGACGGGACATTCCCACATCCTGTCGTAACTCAGATCGTATTGTCCATAGACGAGGCTTGACCACACACTGTCTTAACTCAGATCGTATTGTCCATAGACGTTGCTTTCCCACACCATGTCCTAACTCAGATCATATTGTCCATAGACAAGGCTTTCCCACACCCTGTCCTAACTCAGATTGCATTGGCCATAGACGAGGCATTCCCACACCCTGTCGTAACTCACATCGTATATCCATTCACAAGGCTTTCCCACACCCTGTTCCTAACTCAGACCGTATTATCGATACACAAGGTTTTCCCACACACTGTCCTAACTCAGATCGTAATGTACATAGACGAGGCTTTCACACACCCTCTCCTAAGTCAGATCATATTGTCAATAGACAAGGATTTCTCACACCCTGTCTTACTCAGATGCTATTGTCCATAGACGTTGCTTTCCCACACCATGTCCTAACTCAGATCATATTGTCCATAGACAAGGCTTTCCCACACCCTGTCTTACTCAGATTTTATTGTCCATAGGAAAGGCTTTCCCACACCCTGTCCTAACTCAGATTGCATTGGCCATAGACAATGCATTCCCACACACTGTCCTAACTCAGATTGTACTGTTCATAGACGAGGCGTTCCCACACCCTGTCCTAACTCAGATCGTATTGTCCATAGACGAGGCATTCCCACACCCTGTCGTAACTCACATCGTATATCCATTCACAAGGCTTTCCCACACCCTGTTCCTAACTCAGACCGTATTATCGATACACAAGGTTTTCCCACACACTGTCCAAACTCAGATCGTAATGTACATAGACGAGGCTTTCACACACCCTCTCCTAAGTCAGATCATATTGTCAATAGACAAGGATTTCTCACACCCTGTCTTACTCAGATGCTATTGTCCATAGACGTTGCTTTCCCACACCATGTCCTAACTCAGATCATATTGTCCATAGACAAGGCTTTCCCACACCCTGTCTTACTCAGATTTTATTGTCCATAGGAAAGGTTTTCCCACACCCTGTCCTAACTCAGATTGCATTGGCCATAGACATGGCATTCCACACACTGTCCTAACTCAGATTGAATTGGCCATAGACAAGGCGTTCCACACCCTGTACTAACTCAGATTGTATTGTTCATAGACGAGGCGTTCCCACACCCTGTCCTGACTCAGATTGTATTGTCCATAGATGAGGGTTTCCCCCACCCTGTCGTAACCCAGATTGTACTGTTCATAGACGAGGCTTTCCCACTCCCTGTCCTAACTCATTTCGTATTGTCCAGTATCAAGGTTTTCCCACTCCCTGTCCTAACTCAGACCGTATTGTCCAGTGTCAAGGCTTTCCTACAAACTGTCGTTACTCAAATCGTATTGTCCAGGGACGAGGCTTTCCCACACACTGTCGTAACTCAGATCGTATTATCCATAGACGAGGCTTTACCACACCGTCTTAACTCAGATCGTATTGTCCATAGACGAGGCTTTCCCACACACTGTCGTAACTCAGATCGTATTGTCCATAGACGAGGCTTTCCCACACCCTGTCCTCACTCAGATCGTATTGCCCATAGACGAGGCTTTCCCACACCCTGTCTTAACTCAGATGGTATTGTCAAGAGACAAGGCATTCCCACACCCTGTCTGAACTCAGATCGTATTGTCCATAGACGAGGCTTTATCACACCCTGTCTGAACTCAGATCTTATTGTCCATAGACGGGGCATTCCCACACACTGTCGTAACTCAGATCTTATTGTCCATAGATGAGGCTTTCCCACACCCTGTCGTAACTCAGAACGTATTGTCCATAGACAAGGCTTTCCCACACCCTGTCTTAACACAGATCGTATTGTCCATAGACGAGGCTTTACCACACCCTGTCCTAACTCAGGTCATATTGTCCATAGACGAGGTTTTCCCAAACACTGTCCTGACTCAGATCTTATTATCCATAGATGAGGCTTTCCCACACCCTGTCCTAACTCAGATTGTATTGTCTATAGACAAGGCTTTCCCAAACCCTGTCGTAAATCAGATCGTATTGTCCATAGACGAGGCATTTCCACACACAGTCTTAACTTAGATCGTATTGTCCATAGACAAGGCATTCCCACACACTGTCGTAACTCAGATGGTATTGTCCATATACGAGGCTTTCCCACACACTGTCGTAACTCAGATGGTATTGTCCATAGACGGGACATTCCCACATCCTGTCGTAACTCAGATCGTATTGTCCATAGACGAGGCTTGACCACACACTGTCTTAACTCAGATCGTATTGTCCATAGACGTTGCTTTCCCACACCATGTCCTAACTCAGATCATATTGTCCATAGACAAGGCTTTCCCACACCCTGTCTTACTCAGATTTTATTGTCCATAGGAAAGGCTTTCCCACACCCTGTCCTAACTCAGATTGCATTGGCCATAGACAAGGCATTCCCACACACTGTCCTAACTTAGATTGTACTGTTCATAGACGAGGCGTTCCCACACCCTGTGCTAACTCAGATCGTATTGTCCATAGGCGAGGCATTCCCACACCCTGTCGTAACTCACATCGTATATCCATTCACAAGGCTTTCCCACACCCTGTTCCTAACTCAGACCGTATTATCGATACACAAGGTTTTCCCACACACTGTCCTAACTCAGATCGTAATGTACATAGACGAGGCTTTCACACACCCTCTCCTAAGTCAGATCATATTGTCAATAGACAAGGATTTCTCACACCCTGTCTTACTCAGATGCTATTGTCCATAGACGTTGCTTTCCCACACCATGTCCTAACTCAGATCATATTGTCCATAGACAAGGCTTTCCCACACCCTGTCTTACTCAGATTTTATTGTCCATAGGAAAGGCTTTCCTACACCCTGTCCTAACTCAGATTGCATTGGCCATAGACAATGCATTCCCACACACTGTCCTAACTCAGATTATACTGTTCATAGACGAGGCGTTCCCACACCCTGTCCTAACTTAGATCGTATTGTCCATAGACGAGGCATTCCCACACCCTGTCGTAACTCACATCGTATATCCATTCACAAGGCTTTCCCACACCCTGTTCCTAACTCAGACCGTATTATCGATACACAAGGTTTTCCCACACACTGTCCAAACTCAGATCGTAATGTACATAGACGAGGCTTTCACACACCCTCTCCTAAGTCAGATCATATTGTCAATAGACAAGGATTTCTCACACCCTGTCTTACTCAGATGCTATTGTCCATAGACGTTGCTTTCCCACACCCTCTCCTAAGTCAGATCATATTGTCCATAGACAAGGCATTCCCACACCCTGTCTTACTCAGGTTTTATTGTCCAAGGACCATGCTTTCCCACACACTGTCGTAACTCAGATGGTATTGTCCAGAGACAAGGCACTCCCACAACCTGTCCTCACTCAGATCGTATTGTACATAGACGAGGCAATCCCACACACTGTCATAAGTCAGAGGGTATTGTCCATAGACGAGGCTTTCCCACACACTGTCGTAACTCAGATCGTATTGTCCATAGACGAGTCTATCCCACACACTGTCGTAACTCCGATTTTATTGACCAAGGACCAGGCTTTCTCACACCCTGTCTTAATTGAGATTTGACTGTCCATGGACGAGGCTTTCCCACTCCCTGTCCTAACTCAGATTGTATTTTCCATAGACAAGGCTTTCCCACACCCTATCCTTACTCAGATTGTATTGTCCATAGACAAGGCTTTCCCACACCCTGTCGTAACTCAGATCTTATTGTCCATAGACAAGGCTTTCCCACACACTGTCGTAACTCAGATCGTATTGTCCATAGATGAGGCTATCCCACACACTGTCGTAAGTCAGATTTTATTGTCCAAGGAGCAGGCTTTCCCACACCCTGTCCTAACTCAGATTGTATTTTCCATAGACAAAGCTTTCCCACACACTGTCCTTACTCAGATTTGATTGTCCATAGACAAGGCATTCCCACACCCTGTTCTAACTCAGATCGTATTGTCCAGTGACATGGCTTTCCCACACCCTGTCGTAACTCAGATCGTATTGTCCATAGACGAGTCTATCCCACACACTGTCGTAACTCAGATCGTATTGACCATAGACGAGGCTTTCCCACACCGTCTTAACACAGATCGCATTGTCCATAGACAAGGCTTTCCCACGCACTGTCGTAACTCAGATCTTATTGTCCATAGACGAGGCTTACCCAGACCCTGTCCACACTCAGATCGTATTGTCCATAGACGAGGCTTTCCCACACACTGTCGTAACTCAGATGGTATTGTCCAGAGACAAGGCACTCCCACACTCTGTCCTCACTCAGATCGTATTGTACATAGACGAGGCAATCCCTCACACTGTCATAAGTCAGAGGGTATTGTCCATAGACAAGGCTTTCCCACACACTGTCCTAACTCAGATCGTATTGTCCATAGATGAGGCTATCACACACACTGTCGTAAGTCAGATTTTATTGTCCAAGGACCAGGCTTTCCCACACCCTGTCCTAACTCAGATTGTATTTTCCATAGACAAAGCTTTCCCACACACTGTCCTTACTCAGATTTGATTGTCCATAGACAAGGCATTCCCACACCCTGTTCTAACTCAGATCGTATTGTCCAGTGACATGGCTTTCCCACACCCTGTCGTAACTCAGATCGTATTGTCCATAGACAAGGCTTTCCCACACACTGTCGTAACTCAGATCGTATTGACCATAGACGAGGCTTTCCCACACCGTCTTAACACAGATCGCATTGTCCATAGACAAGGCTTTCCCACGCACTGTCGTAACTCAGATCTTATTGTCCATAGACGAGGCTTACCCAGACCCTGTCCACACTCAGATCGTATTGTCCATAGACGAGGCTTTCCCACACACTGTCGTAACTCAGATGGTATTGTCCAGAGACAAGGCACTCCCACACTCTGTCCTCACTCAGATCGTATTGTACATAGACGAGGCAATCCCACACACTGTCATAAGTCAGAGGGTATTGTCCATAGACGAGGCTTTCCCACACATTGTCGTAACTCAGATCGTATTGTCCATAGACGAGTCTATCCCACACACTGTCGTAACTCAGATTTTCTTGTCCAAGGACCAGGCTTTCTCAAACCCTGTCTTAATTGAGATTTGACTGTCCATGGACGAGGCTTTCCCAAACCCTGTCCTAACTCAGATTGTATTTTCCATAGACAAGGCTTTCCCACACCCTATCCTTACTCAGATTGTATTGTCCATAGACAAGGCATTCCCACACCCTGTCCTAACTCAGATCGTATTGTCCAGTGACAAGGCTTTCCCACACCGTGTCGTAACTCAGATTGTATTGTCCATAGACGAGGCATTCCCACACCCTGTCGTAACTCAGATCGTATTCTCCATAGACGAGCCTTTACCACACCGTCTTAACTCAGATTGTATTGTCCATAGACGAGGCTTTCCCACACACTGTCCTAACTCAGATTGTACTGTTCATAGACGAGGCGTTCCAACACCCTGTCCTAACTCAGATCGTATTGTCCATAGACAAGGCTTTCCCACACCCTCTCCTAAGTCAGATCGTATTGTCAATAGACAGGGATTTCTCACACCCTGTGTTACTCAGATTGTATTGTCCATAGACGTAGCTTTCCCACACCATGTCCTAACTCAGATCATATTGTCCATAGACAAGGCTTTCCCACACCTGTCTTACTCAGATTTTATTGTCCATAGGAAAGGCTTTCCCACACCCTGTCCTAACTCAGATTGCATTGGCCATAGACAAGGCGTTCCACACCCTGTCCTAACTCAGATTGTATTGTTCATAGACAAGGTGTTCCCACACCCTGTCCTAACTCAGATCGTATTGTCCATAGACGAAGCTTTCCCACACCCTGTCGTAACTCAGATTGTATTGTTCATAGACGAGGCGTTCCCACACCCTGTCCTAACTCAGATTGCATTGTCCATAGATGAGGCTTTTCCACACACTGTCGTAACTCAGATTGTACTGTTCATAGACGAGGCTTTCCCACTCCCTGTCCTAACTCAGTTCGTATTGTCCAGTATCAAGGTTTTCCCACTCCCTGTCCTTACTCAGACCGTATTGTCCAGTGTCAAGGCTTTCCCATACCCTGTCTGAACTCAGATCGTATTGTCCATAGAGAAGGCATTCCCACACACTGTCGTAACTCAGATCTTATTGTCCATATATGAGGCTTTCCCACACCCTGTCCTAACTCAGATCGTATTGTCCATGGACGAGGCTTTCCCACACACTGTCGTAACTCAGATCATATTGTCCATAGATGGTGCTATCCCATACACTGTCGTAACTCAGATTTTATTGTCCAAGGACCAGGCTTTCCCACACCCTGTCCTAACTCAGATTGTATTTTCCATAGACAAGGCTTTCCCACACCCTGTCCTTACTCAGATTTGATTGTCCATAGACAAGGCATTCCTACACCCTGTTCTAACTCAGATCGTATTGTCCAGTGACATGGCTTTCCCACACCGTGTCATAACTGAGATTGTATTGTCCATAGCCGAGGCATTCCCACACCCTGTCGTAACTCAGATCGTATTGTCCATAGACGAGGCTTACCCACACCCTGTCCACACTCAGATCGTATTGTCCATACACGAGGCTTTCCCACACACTGTCGTAACTCAAATATTATTGTCCAGAGACAAGGCACTCCCACACCCTGTCCTCACTCAGATCGTATTGTACATAGACGAGGCAATCCCACACACTCTCATAAGTCAGAGGGTATTGTCCATAGACGAGGCTTTCCCACACACTGTCGTAACTCAGATCGTATTGTCCATAGACGAGTCTATCCCACACACTGTCGTAACTCAGATTTTATTGTCCAAGGACCAGGCTTTCTCACACCCTGTCTTAATTGAGATTTGACTGTCCATGGACGAGGCTTTCCCACACCCTGTCCTAACTCAGATTGTATTTTCCATAGACAAGGCTTTCCCACACCCTATCCTTACTCAGATTGTATTGTCCATAGACAAGGCATTCCCACACCCTGTCCTAACTCAGATCGTATTGCCCAGTGACAAGGCTTTCCCACACCGTGTCGTAACTCAGATCGTATTCTCCATAGACGAGGCTTTACAACACTGTCTTAACTCAGATTGTATTGTCCATAGACGAGGCTTTCCCACACACTGTCCTAACTCAGATTGTACTGTTCATAGACGAGGCGTTCCAACACCCTGTCCTAACTCAGATCGTATTGTCCATAGACGAGGCATTCCCACACCCTGTCGTAACTCACATCGTATATCCATTCACAAGGCTTTCCCACACCCTGTCCTAACTCAGACCGCATTATCGATACACAAGGTTTTCCCACACACTGTCCTAACTCAGATCGTAATGTACATAGACGAGGCTTTCACACACCCTCTCCTAAGTCAGATCGTATTGTCAATAGACAAGGATTTCTCACACACTGTACTAACTCAGATTGTACTGTTCATAGACGAGGCGTTCCCACACCATGTCCTAACTCAGATCATATTGTCCATAGACAAGGCTTTCCCACACCCTGTCTTACTCAGATTTTATTGTCCATAGACAAGGCATTCCCACACCCTGTCCTAACTCAGATCGTATTGCCCAGTGACAAGGCTTTCTCACACCGTGTCGTAACTCAGATTGTATTCTCCATAGACGAGGCTTTACAACACTGTCTTAACTCAGATTGTATTGTCCATAGACGAGGCTTTCCCACACACTGTCCTAACTCAGATTGTACTGTTCATAGACGAGGCGTTCCAACACCCTGTCCTAAGTCAGATCGTATTGTCCATAGACGAGGCATTCCCACACCCTGTCGTAACTCACATCGTATATCCATTCACAAGGCTTTCCCACACCCTGTCCTAACTCAGACCGCATTATCGATACACAAGGTTTTCCCACACACTGTCCTAACTCAGATCGTAATGAACATAGATGAGGCTTTCACACACCCTCTCCTAAGTCAGATCGTATTGTCAATAGACAAGGATTTCTCACACCCTGTGTTACTCAGATTGTATTGTCCATAGACGTTGCTTTCCCACACCATGTCCTAACTCAGGTCATATTGTCCATAGACAAGGCTTTCCCACACCCTGTCCTAACTCAGATCATATTGTCCATAGACAAGGCTTTCCCACACCCTGTCGTAACTCAGATCGTATTGTCCATAGAAGAGGCTTTCCCACAACCTGTCGTAACTCATATTGTATTGTTCATAGACGAGGCTTACCCACACCCTGTCCACACTCAGATCGTATTGTCCATAGACGAGGCTTTCCCAAACACTGTCGTAACTCAGATGGTATTGTCCAGAGACAAGGCACTCCCACACCCTGTCCTCACTCAGATCGTATTGTACATAGACGAGGCATTCCCACACCCTGTCGTAACTCACATCGTATATCCATTCACAAGGCTTTCCCACACCCTGTCCTAACTCAGACCGCATTATCGATACACAAGGTTTTCCCACACACTGTCCTAACTCAGATCGTAATGTACATAGATGAGGCTTTCACACACCCTCTCCTAAGTCAGATCGTATTGTCAATAGACAAGGATTTCTCACACCCTGTCTTACTCAGATTGTATTGTCCATAGACGTTGCTTTCCCACACCATGTCCTAACTCAGATCATATTGTCCATAGACGAGGCAATCCCACACACTGTCATAAGTCAGAGGGTATTGTCCATAGACGAGGCTTTCCCACACACTGTCGTAACTCAGATCGTATTGTCCATAGACGAGACTATCCCACACACTGTCGTAACTCAGATTTTATTGTCCAAGGACCAGGCTTTCTCACACCCTGTCTTAATTGAGATTTGACTGTCCATGGACGAGGCTTTCCCACTCCCTGTCCTAACTCAGATTGTATTTTCCATAGACAAGGCTTTCCCACACCCTATCCTTACTCAGATTGTATTGTCCATAGACAAGGCAATCCCACACCCTGTCCTAACTCAGATCGTAATGTAAATAGACGAGGCTTTCACACACCCTCTCCTAAGTCAGATCGTATTGTCAATAGACAAGGATTTCTCACACCCTGTGTTACTCAGATTGTATTGTCCATAGACGATGCTTTCCCACACCATGTCCTAACTCAGATCATATTGTCCATAGACAAGGCTTTCCCTCACCCTGTCTTACTCATATTTTATTGTCCATAGGAAAGGCTTTCCCACACCCTGTCCTATCTCAGATTGCATTGGCCATAGACAAGGCGTTCCACACCCTGTCCTAACTCAGATTGTATTCTTCATAGACAAGGCGTTCCCACACCCTGTCCTAACTCAGATCGTATTGTCCATAGACGAGGCTTTCCCACACCCTCTCGTAACTCAGATTGTATTGTCCATAGACGAGGCTTTACAACACTGTCTTAACTCAGATTGTATTGTCCATAGACGAGGCTTTCCCACACACTGTCCTAACTCAGATTGTACTGTTCATAGACGAGGCGTTCCAACACCCTGTCCTAACTCAGATCGTATTGTCCATAGACGAGGCATTCCCACACCCTGTCGTAACTCACATCGTATATCCATTCACAAGGCTTTCCCACACCCTGTCCTAACTCAGATCGTATTCTCAATAGACGAGGCTTTACCACACCGTGTCGTAACTCAGATTGTATTGTCCATAGACGAGGCATTCCCACACCCTGTCGTAACTCAGATCGTATTCTCCATAGACGAGGCTTTACCACACCGTCTTAACTCAGATTGTATTGTCCATAGACGAGGCTTTCCCACACACTGTCCTAACTCAGATTGTACTGTTCATAGACGAGGCGTTCCAACACCCTGTCCTAACTCAGATCGTATTGTCCATGGACGAGGCATTCCCACAACCTGTCCTAACTCACATCGTATATCCATTCACAAGGCTTTCCCACACCCTGTCCTAACTCAGACCGTATTATCGATACACAAGGTTTTCCCACACACTGTCCTAACTCAGATCGTAATGTACATAGACGAGGCTTTCACACACCCTCTCCTAAGTCAGATCGTATTGTCAATAGACAAGGATTTCTCACACACTGTACTAACTCAGATCGTACTGTTCATAGACGAGGCGTTCCCACACCATGTCCTAACTCAGATCATATTGTCCATAGACAAGGCTTTCCCACACCCTGTCTTACTCAGATTTTATTGTCCATAGGAAAGGCTTTCCCACACCCTGTCCTAACTCAGATTGCATTGTCCATAGACAAGGCGTTTAACACCCTGTCCTAACTCAGATTGTATTGTTCATAGACGAGGTGTTCCCACACCCTGTCCTAACTCAAATCGTATTGTCCAGTATCATGGTTTTCCCACACCCTGTCTGAACTCAGATCGTATTGTCCATAGAGAAGGCATTCCCACACACTGTCGTAACTCAGATATTATTGTCCATATATGAGGCTTTCCCACACCCTGTCCTAACTCAGATCGTATTGTCCATGGACAAGGCTTTCCCACTCACTGTCGTAACTCAGATCGTATTGTCCATAGATGAGGCTTTCCCACACCCTGTCCTAACTCAGATCGTATTGACCAGTGACAAGGCTTTCCCACACCCTGTTGTAACTCAGATCGTATTGTCCATAGACGAGGCTTTCCCACACACTGTCCTAACTCAGATTGTACTGTTCATAGACGAGGCGTTCCAACACCCTGTCCTAACTCAGATCGTATTGTCCATAGACAAGGCTTTCCCACACCCTCTCCTAAGTCAGATCGTATTGTCAATAGACAGGGATTTCTCACACCCTGTGTTACTCAGATTGTATTGTCCATAGACGTAGCTTTCCCACACCATGTCCTAACTCAGATCATATTGTCCATAGACAAGGCTTTCCCACACCTGTCTTACTCAGATTTTATTGTCCATAGGAAAGGCTTTCCCACACCCTGTCCTAACTCAGATCGTATTGTCCATAGACAAGGCTTTCCCACACACTGTCGTAACTCAGATCGTATTGACCATAGACGAGGCTTTCCCACACCGTCTTAACACAGATCGCATTGTCCATAGACAAGGCTTTCCCACGCACTGTCGTAACTCAGATCTTATTGTCCATAGACGAGGCTTACCCAGACCCTGTCCACACTCAGATCGTATTGTCCATAGACGAGGCTTTCCCACACACTGTCGTAACTCAGATGGTATTGTCCAGAGACAAGGCACTCCCACACTCTGTCCTCACTCAGATCGTATTGTACATAGACGAGGCAATCCCACACACTGTCATAAGTCAGAGGGTATTGTCCATAGACGAGGCTTTCCCACACATTGTCGTAACTCAGATCGTATTGTCCATAGACGAGTCTATCCCACACACTGTCGTAACTCAGATTTTCTTGTCCAAGGACCAGGCTTTCTCAAACCCTGTCTTAATTGAGATTTGACTGTCCATGGACGAGGCTTTCCCAAACCCTGTCCTAACTCAGATTGTATTTTCCATAGACAAGGCTTTCCCACACCCTATCCTTACTCAGATTGTATTGTCCATAGACAAGGCATTCCCACACCCTGTCCTAACTCAGATCGTATTGTCCAGTGACAAGGCTTTCCCACACCGTGTCGTAACTCAGATTGTATTGTCCATAGACGAGGCATTCCCACACCCTGTCGTAACTCAGATCGTATTCTCCATAGACGAGGCTTTACCACACCGTCTTAACTCAGATTGTATTGTCCATAGACGAGGCTTTCCCACACACTGTCCTAACTCAGATTGTACTGTTCATAGACGAGGCGTTCCAACACCCTGTCCTAACTCAGATCGTATTGTCCATGGACGAGGCATTCCCACAACCTGTCCTAACTCACATCGTATATCCATTCACAAGGCTTTCCCACACCCTGTCCTAACTCAGACCGTATTATCGATACACAAGGTTTTCCCACACACTGTCCTAACTCAGATCGTAATGTACATAGACGAGGCTTTCACACACCCTCTCCTAAGTCAGATCGTATTGTCAATAGACAAGGATTTCTCACACACTGTACTAACTCAGATCGTACTGTTCATAGACGAGGCGTTCCCACACCATGTCCTAACTCAGATCATATTGTCCATAGACAAGGCTTTCCCACACCCTGTCTTACTCAGATTTTATTGTCCATAGGAAAGGCTTTCCCACACCCTGTCCTAACTCAGATTGCATTGTCCATAGACAAGGCGTTTAACACCCTGTCCTAACTCAGATTGTATTGTTCATAGACGAGGTGTTCCCACACCCTGTCCTAACTCAAATCGTATTGTCCAGTATCATGGTTTTCCCACACCCTGTCTGAACTCAGATCGTATTGTCCATAGAGAAGGCATTCCCACACACTGTCGTAACTCAGATATTATTGTCCATATATGAGGCTTTCCCACACCCTGTCCTAACTCAGATCGTATTGTCCATGGACAAGGCTTTCCCACTCACTGTCGTAACTCAGATCGTATTGTCCATAGATGAGGCTTTCCCACACCCTGTCCTAACTCAGATCGTATTGACCAGTGACAAGGCTTTCCCACACCCTGTTGTAACTCAGATCGTATTGTCCATAGACGAGGCTTTCCCACACACTGTCCTAACTCAGATTGTACTGTTCATAGACGAGGCGTTCCAACACCCTGTCCTAACTCAGATCGTATTGTCCATAGACAAGGCTTTCCCACACCCTCTCCTAAGTCAGATCGTATTGTCAATAGACAGGGATTTCTCACACCCTGTGTTACTCAGATTGTATTGTCCATAGACGTAGCTTTCCCACACCATGTCCTAACTCAGATCATATTGTCCATAGACAAGGCTTTCCCACACCTGTCTTACTCAGATTTTATTGTCCATAGGAAAGGCTTTCCCACACCCTGTCCTAACTCAGATCGTATTGTCCATAGACAAGGCTTTCCCACACACTGTCGTAACTCAGATCGTATTGACCATAGACGAGGCTTTCCCACACCGTCTTAACACAGATCGCATTGTCCATAGACAAGGCTTTCCCACGCACTGTCGTAACTCAGATCTTATTGTCCATAGACGAGGCTTACCCAGACCCTGTCCACACTCAGATCGTATTGTCCATAGACGAGGCTTTCCCACACACTGTCGTAACTCAGATGGTATTGTCCAGAGACAAGGCACTCCCACACTCTGTCCTCACTCAGATCGTATTGTACATAGACGAGGCAATCCCACACACTGTCATAAGTCAGAGGGTATTGTCCATAGACGAGGCTTTCCCACACATTGTCGTAACTCAGATCGTATTGTCCATAGACGAGTCTATCCCACACACTGTCGTAACTCAGATTTTCTTGTCCAAGGACCAGGCTTTCTCAAACCCTGTCTTAATTGAGATTTGACTGTCCATGGACGAGGCTTTCCCAAACCCTGTCCTAACTCAGATTGTATTTTCCATAGACAAGGCTTTCCCACACCCTATCCTTACTCAGATTGTATTGTCCATAGACAAGGCATTCCCACACCCTGTCCTAACTCAGATCGTATTGTCCAGTGACAAGGCTTTCCCACACCGTGTCGTAACTCAGATTGTATTGTCCATAGACGAGGCATTCCCACACCCTGTCGTAACTCAGATCGTATTCTCCATAGACGAGCCTTTACCACACCGTCTTAACTCAGATTGTATTGTCCATAGACGAGGCTTTCCCACACACTGTCCTAACTCAGATTGTACTGTTCATAGACGAGGCGTTCCAACACCCTGTCCTAACTCAGATCGTATTGTCCATAGACAAGGCTTTCCCACACCCTCTCCTAAGTCAGATCGTATTGTCAATAGACAGGGATTTCTCACACCCTGTGTTACTCAGATTGTATTGTCCATAGACGTAGCTTTCCCACACCATGTCCTAACTCAGATCATATTGTCCATAGACAAGGCTTTCCCACACCTGTCTTACTCAGATTTTATTGTCCATAGGAAAGGCTTTCCCACACCCTGTCCTAACTCAGATTGCATTGGCCATAGACAAGGCGTTCCACACCCTGTCCTAACTCAGATTGTATTGTTCATAGACAAGGTGTTCCCACACCCTGTCCTAACTCAGATCGTATTGTCCATAGACGAAGCTTTCCCACACCCTGTCGTAACTCAGATTGTATTGTTCATAGACGAGGCGTTCCCACACCCTGTCCTAACTCAGATTGCATTGTCCATAGATGAGGCTTTTCCACACACTGTCGTAACTCAGATTGTACTGTTCATAGACGAGGCTTTCCCACTCCCTGTCCTAACTCAGTTCGTATTGTCCAGTATCAAGGTTTTCCCACTCCCTGTCCTTACTCAGACCGTATTGTCCAGTGTCAAGGCTTTCCCATACCCTGTCTGAACTCAGATCGTATTGTCCATAGAGAAGGCATTCCCACACACTGTCGTAACTCAGATCTTATTGTCCATATATGAGGCTTTCCCACACCCTGTCCTAACTCAGATCGTATTGTCCATGGACGAGGCTTTCCCACACACTGTCGTAACTCAGATCATATTGTCCATAGATGGTGCTATCCCATACACTGTCGTAACTCAGATTTTATTGTCCAAGGACCAGGCTTTCCCACACCCTGTCCTAACTCAGATTGTATTTTCCATAGACAAGGCTTTCCCACACCCTGTCCTTACTCAGATTTGATTGTCCATAGACAAGGCATTCCTACACCCTGTTCTAACTCAGATCGTATTGTCCAGTGACATGGCTTTCCCACACCGTGTCATAACTGAGATTGTATTGTCCATAGCCGAGGCATTCCCACACCCTGTCGTAACTCAGATCGTATTGTCCATAGACGAGGCTTACCCACACCCTGTCCACACTCAGATCGTATTGTCCATACACGAGGCTTTCCCACACACTGTCGTAACTCAAATATTATTGTCCAGAGACAAGGCACTCCCACACCCTGTCCTCACTCAGATCGTATTGTACATAGACGAGGCAATCCCACACACTCTCATAAGTCAGAGGGTATTGTCCATAGACGAGGCTTTCCCACACACTGTCGTAACTCAGATCGTATTGTCCATAGACGAGTCTATCCCACACACTGTCGTAACTCAGATTTTATTGTCCAAGGACCAGGCTTTCTCACACCCTGTCTTAATTGAGATTTGACTGTCCATGGACGAGGCTTTCCCACACCCTGTCCTAACTCAGATTGTATTTTCCATAGACAAGGCTTTCCCACACCCTATCCTTACTCAGATTGTATTGTCCATAGACAAGGCATTCCCACACCCTGTCCTAACTCAGATCGTATTGCCCAGTGACAAGGCTTTCCCACACCGTGTCGTAACTCAGATCGTATTCTCCATAGACGAGGCTTTACAACACTGTCTTAACTCAGATTGTATTGTCCATAGACGAGGCTTTCCCACACACTGTCCTAACTCAGATTGTACTGTTCATAGACGAGGCGTTCCAACACCCTGTCCTAACTCAGATCGTATTGTCCATAGACGAGGCATTCCCACACCCTGTCGTAACTCACATCGTATATCCATTCACAAGGCTTTCCCACACCCTGTCCTAACTCAGACCGCATTATCGATACACAAGGTTTTCCCACACACTGTCCTAACTCAGATCGTAATGTACATAGACGAGGCTTTCACACACCCTCTCCTAAGTCAGATCGTATTGTCAATAGACAAGGATTTCTCACACACTGTACTAACTCAGATTGTACTGTTCATAGACGAGGCGTTCCCACACCATGTCCTAACTCAGATCATATTGTCCATAGACAAGGCTTTCCCACACCCTGTCTTACTCAGATTTTATTGTCCATAGACAAGGCATTCCCACACCCTGTCCTAACTCAGATCGTATTGCCCAGTGACAAGGCTTTCTCACACCGTGTCGTAACTCAGATTGTATTCTCCATAGACGAGGCTTTACAACACTGTCTTAACTCAGATTGTATTGTCCATAGACGAGGCTTTCCCACACACTGTCCTAACTCAGATTGTACTGTTCATAGACGAGGCGTTCCAACACCCTGTCCTAAGTCAGATCGTATTGTCCATAGACGAGGCATTCCCACACCCTGTCGTAACTCACATCGTATATCCATTCACAAGGCTTTCCCACACCCTGTCCTAACTCAGACCGCATTATCGATACACAAGGTTTTCCCACACACTGTCCTAACTCAGATCGTAATGAACATAGATGAGGCTTTCACACACCCTCTCCTAAGTCAGATCGTATTGTCAATAGACAAGGATTTCTCACACCCTGTGTTACTCAGATTGTATTGTCCATAGACGTTGCTTTCCCACACCATGTCCTAACTCAGGTCATATTGTCCATAGACAAGGCTTTCCCACACCCTGTCCTAACTCAGATCATATTGTCCATAGACAAGGCTTTCCCACACCCTGTCGTAACTCAGATCGTATTGTCCATAGAAGAGGCTTTCCCACAACCTGTCGTAACTCATATTGTATTGTTCATAGACGAGGCTTACCCACACCCTGTCCACACTCAGATCGTATTGTCCATAGACGAGGCTTTCCCAAACACTGTCGTAACTCAGATGGTATTGTCCAGAGACAAGGCACTCCCACACCCTGTCCTCACTCAGATCGTATTGTACATAGACGAGGCATTCCCACACCCTGTCGTAACTCACATCGTATATCCATTCACAAGGCTTTCCCACACCCTGTCCTAACTCAGACCGCATTATCGATACACAAGGTTTTCCCACACACTGTCCTAACTCAGATCGTAATGTACATAGATGAGGCTTTCACACACCCTCTCCTAAGTCAGATCGTATTGTCAATAGACAAGGATTTCTCACACCCTGTCTTACTCAGATTGTATTGTCCATAGACGTTGCTTTCCCACACCATGTCCTAACTCAGATCATATTGTCCATAGACGAGGCAATCCCACACACTGTCATAAGTCAGAGGGTATTGTCCATAGACGAGGCTTTCCCACACACTGTCGTAACTCAGATCGTATTGTCCATAGACGAGACTATCCCACACACTGTCGTAACTCAGATTTTATTGTCCAAGGACCAGGCTTTCTCACACCCTGTCTTAATTGAGATTTGACTGTCCATGGACGAGGCTTTCCCACTCCCTGTCCTAACTCAGATTGTATTTTCCATAGACAAGGCTTTCCCACACCCTATCCTTACTCAGATTGTATTGTCCATAGACAAGGCATTCCCACACCCTGTCCTAACTCAGATCGTAATGTAAATAGACGAGGCTTTCACACACCCTCTCCTAAGTCAGATCGTATTGTCAATAGACAAGGATTTCTCACACCCTGTGTTACTCAGATTGTATTGTCCATAGACGATGCTTTCCCACACCATGTCCTAACTCAGATCATATTGTCCATAGACAAGGCTTTCCCTCACCCTGTCTTACTCATATTTTATTGTCCATAGGAAAGGCTTTCCCACACCCTGTCCTATCTCAGATTGCATTGGCCATAGACAAGGCGTTCCACACCCTGTCCTAACTCAGATTGTATTCTTCATAGACAAGGCGTTCCCACACCCTGTCCTAACTCAGATCGTATTGTCCATAGACGAGGCTTTCCCACACCCTCTCGTAACTCAGATTGTATTGTCCATAGACGAGGCTTTACAACACTGTCTTAACTCAGATTGTATTGTCCATAGACGAGGCTTTCCCACACACTGTCCTAACTCAGATTGTACTGTTCATAGACGAGGCGTTCCAACACCCTGTCCTAACTCAGATCGTATTGTCCATAGACGAGGCATTCCCACACCCTGTCGTAACTCACATCGTATATCCATTCACAAGGCTTTCCCACACCCTGTCCTAACTCAGATCGTATTCTCAATAGACGAGGCTTTACCACACCGTGTCGTAACTCAGATTGTATTGTCCATAGACGAGGCATTCCCACACCCTGTCGTAACTCAGATCGTATTCTCCATAGACGAGGCTTTACCACACCGTCTTAACTCAGATTGTATTGTCCATAGACGAGGCTTTCCCACACACTGTCCTAACTCAGATTGTACTGTTCATAGACGAGGCGTTCCAACACCCTGTCCTAACTCAGATCGTATTGTCCATGGAGGAGGCATTCCCACACCCTGTCCTAACTCACATCGTATATCCATTCACAAGGCTTTCCCACACCCTGTCCTAACTCAGACCGTATTATCGATACACAAGGTTTTCCCACACACTGTCCTAACTCAGATCGTAATGTACATAGACGAGGCTTTCACACACCCTCTCCTAAGTCAGATCGTATTGTCAATAGACAAGGATTTCTCACACACTGTACTAACTCAGATCGTACTGTTCATAGACGAGGCGTTCCCACACCATGTCCTAACTCAGATCATATTGTCCATAGACAAGGCTTTCCCACACCCTGTCTTACTCAGATTTTATTGTCCATAGGAAAGGCTTTCCCACACCCTGTCCTAACTCAGATTGCATTGTCCATAGACAAGGCGTTTAACACCCTGTCCTAACTCAGATTGTATTGTTCATAGACGAGGTGTTCCCACACCCTGTCCTAACTCAAATCGTATTGTCCAGTATCATGGTTTTCCCATACCCTGTCTGAACTCAGATCGTATTGTCCATAGAGAAGACATTCCCACACACTGTCGTAACTCAGATATTATTGTCCATATATGAGGCTTTCCCACACCCTGTCCTAACTCAGATCGTATTGTCCATGGACAAGGCTTTCCCACTCACTGTCGTAACTCAGATCGTATTGTCCATAGATGAGGCTTTCCCACACCCTGTCCTAACTCAGATCGTATTGACCAGTGACAAGGCTTTCCCACACCCTGTTGTAACTCAGATCGTATTGTCCATAGACGAGGCTTACCCACACCCTGTCCTAACTCAGATCGTATTGACCAGTGACAAGGCTTTCCCACACACTGTTGTAACCCAGATCGTATTGTCCATAGACGAGGCTTTCCCACACCCTGTCCTAACTCAGATCGTATTGTCCATAGACGATGCTTTCCCACACCCTGACATAACTCAAATGGTTTTGTCCATAGACGAGGCTTCCCCGCACCCTGTCGTAAATCATATGCTATTGTCCATAGTCGAGGAATTCCCACACCCTGTTCGAACTCATATCGTATTGTCCATAGATGAGGCTTTCCCACACCCTGTCGTAACTCAGATCGTATTGTCCATAGACAAGGCATTCCCACACACTGTCATAAGTCAGAGGGTATTGTCCATAGACGAGGCTTTCCCACACACTGTCGTAACTCATATCGTATTGTCCATAGACGAGGCTTTATCACACCCTGATTGAACTCAGATCTTATTGTCCATAGACGGGGCATTCCCACACACTGTCTTAACACAGATCGTATTGTCCATAGACGAGGCATTCCCACACACTGTCGTAACTCAGATCTTATTGTCCATAGATGAGGCTTTCCCACACCCTGTCCTAACTCAGATTGTATTGTACAAAGACGAGGCAATCCCACACACTGTCATAAGTCAGAGGGTATTGTCCATAGACGAGGCTTTCCCACACACTGTCGTAACTCAGATCGTATTGTCCATAGACGAGTCTATCCCACACACTGTCGTAACTCAGATTTTATTGTCCAAGGACCAGGCTTTCCAACACCCTGTCTTAATTGAGATTTGACTGACCATAGACAAGGCATTCCCACACCCTGTCCTAACTCAGATCGTATTGTCCAGTGACAAGGCTTTCCCACACCGTGTCGTAACTCAGCTTGTATTGTCCATAGACGAGGCATTCCCACACCCTGACGTAACTCAGATCGTAATCTCCATAGACGAGGCTTTACCACACATTCTTAACTCAGATCGTATTGCCCATAGACGAGGCTTTCCCACACACTGTCGTAACTCAGATCCTATTGGCCATAAATGAGGCATTCCCACACCCTGTCGTAACTCAGATCGTATTGTCCATAGACGAGGCTTTACCACGCCGTATTAACTCAGCTCGTATTGTTCATAGACTAGGCTTTCCCACACACTGTCGTAACTCAGATCGTATTGTCCATAGACGAGGCTTACCCACACCCTGTCCACACTCAGATCGTATTGTCCATAGACGAGGCTTTCCCACACACTGTCGTAACTCAGATGGTATTGTCCAGAGACAAGTCACTCCCACACCCTGTCCTCACTCAGATCGTATTGTACATAGACGAGGCAATCCCACACACTGTCATAAGTCAGAGGGTATTGTCCATAGACGAGGCTTTCCCACACATTGTCGTAACTCAGATCGTATTGTCCATAGACGAGTCTATCCCACACACTGTCGTAACTCAGATTTTATTGTCCAAGGACCAGGCTTTCCCACACCCTGTCCTAACTCAGATTGTATTTTCCATAGACAAGGCTTTCCCACACCCTATCCTTACTCAGATTGTATTGTCCATAGACAAGGCATTCCCACACCCTGTCCTAACTCAGATCGTATTGTCCAGTGACAAGGCTTTCCCACACCGTGTCGTAACTCAGATTGTATTGTCCATAGACGAGGCATTCACACACCCTGTCGTAACTCAGATCGTATTCTCCATAGACGAGCCTTTACCACACCGTCTTAACTCAGATTGTATTGTCCATAGACGAGGCTTTCCCACACACTGTCCTAACTCAGATTGTACTGTTCATAGACGAGGCGTTCCAACACCCTGTCCTAACTCAGATCGTATTGTCCATAGACGAGGCTTTCCCACACCCTCTCCTAAGTCAGATCGTATTGTCAATAGACAGGGATTTCTCACACCCTGTGTTACTCAGATTGTATTGTCCATAGACGTAGCTTTCCCACACCATGTCCTAACTCAGATCATATTGTCCATAGACAAGGCTTTCCCACACCTGTCTTACTCAGATTTTATTGTCCATAGGAAAGGCTTTCCCACACCCTGTCCTAACTCAGATTGCATTGGCCATAGACAAGGCGTTCCACACCCTGTCCTAACTCAGATTGTATTGTTCATAGACGAGGTGTTCCCACACCCTGTCCTAACTCAAATCGTATTGTCCAGTATCATGGTTTTCCCACACCCTGTCTGAACTCAGATCGTATTGTCCATAGAGAAGGCATTCCCACACACTGTCGTAACTCAGATATTATTGTCCATATATGAGGCTTTCCCACACCCTGTCCTAACTCAGATCGTATTGTCCATGGACAAGGCTTTCCCACTCACTGTCGTAACTCAGATCGTATTGTCCATAGATGAGGCTTTCCCACACCCTGTCCTAACTCAGATCGTATTGACCAGTGACAAGGCTTTCCCACACCCTGTTGTAACTCAGATCGTATTGTCCATAGACGAGGCTTACCCACACCCTGTCCTAACTCAGATCGTATTGACCAGTGACAAGGCTTTCCCACACACTGTTGTAACCCAGATCGTATTGTCCATAGACGAGGCTTTCCCACACCCTGTCCTAACTCAGATCGTATTGTCCATAGACGATGCTTTCCCACACCCTGACATAACTCAAATGGTTTTGTCCATAGACGAGGCTTCCCCGCACCCTGTCGTAAATCATATGCTATTGTCCATAGTCGAGGAATTCCCACACCCTGTTCGAACTCATATCGTATTGTCCATAGATGAGGCTTTCCCACACCCTGTCGTAACTCAGATCGTATTGTCCATAGACAAGGCATTCCCACACACTGTCATAAGTCAGAGGGTATTGTCCATAGACGAGGCTTTCCCACACACTGTCGTAACTCATATCGTATTGTCCATAGACGAGGCTTTATCACACCCTGATTGAACTCAGATCTTATTGTCCATAGACGGGGCATTCCCACACACTGTCTTAACACAGATCGTATTGTCCATAGACGAGGCATTCCCACACACTGTCGTAACTCAGATCTTATTGTCCATAGATGAGGCTTTCTCACACCCTGTCCTAACTCAGATTGTATTGTACAAAGACGAGGCAATCCCACACACTGTCATAAGTCAGAGGGTATTGTCCATAGACGAGGCTTTCCCACACACTGTCGTAACTCAGATCGTATTGTCCATAGACGAGTCTATCCCACACACTGTCGTAACTCAGATTTTATTGTCCAAGGACCAGGCTTTCCAACACCCTGTCTTAATTGAGATTTGACTGACCATAGACAAGGCATTCCCACACCCTGTCCTAACTCAGATCGTATTGTCCAGTGACAAGGCTTTCCCACACCGTGTCGTAACTCAGCTTGTATTGTCCATAGACGAGGCATTCCCACACCCTGACGTAACTCAGATCGTAATCTCCATAGACGAGGCTTTACCACACATTCTTAACTCAGATCGTATTGCCCATAGACGAGGCTTTCCCACACACTGTCGTAACTCAGATCCTATTGGCCATAAATGAGGCATTCCCACACCCTGTCGTAACTCAGATCGTATTGTCCATAGACGAGGCTTTACCACGCCGTATTAACTCAGCTCGTATTGTTCATAGACTAGGCTTTCCCACACACTGTCGTAACTCAGATCGTATTGTCCATAGACGAGGCTTACCCACACCCTGTCCACACTCAGATCGTATTGTCCATAGACGAGGCTTTCCCACACACTGTCGTAACTCAGATGGTATTGTCCAGAGACAAGTCACTCCCACACCCTGTCCTCACTCAGATCGTATTGTACATAGACGAGGCAATCCCACACACTGTCATAAGTCAGAGGGTATTGTCCATAGACGAGGCTTTCCCACACATTGTCGTAACTCAGATCGTATTGTCCATAGACGAGTCTATCCCACACACTGTCGTAACTCAGATTTTATTGTCCAAGGACCAGGCTTTCCCACACCCTGTCCTAACTCAGATTGTATTTTCCATAGACAAGGCTTTCCCACACCCTATCCTTACTCAGATTGTATTGTCCATAGACAAGGCATTCCCACACCCTGTCCTAACTCAGATCGTATTGTCCAGTGACAAGGCTTTCCCACACCGTGTCGTAACTCAGATTGTATTGTCCATAGACGAGGCATTCCCACACCCTGTCGTAACTCAGATCGTATTCTCCATAGACGAGCCTTTACCACACCGTCTTAACTCAGATTGTATTGTCCATAGACGAGGCTTTCCCACACACTGTCCTAACTCAGATTGTACTGTTCATAGACGAGGCGTTCCAACACCCTGTCCTAACTCAGATCGTATTGTCCATAGACGAGGCTTTCCCACACCCTCTCCTAAGTCAGATCGTATTGTCAATAGACAGGGATTTCTCACACCCTGTGTTACTCAGATTGTATTGTCCATAGACGTAGCTTTCCCACACCATGTCCTAACTCAGATCATATTGTCCATAGACAAGGCTTTCCCACACCTGTCTTACTCAGATTTTATTGTCCATAGGAAAGGCTTTCCCACACCCTGTCCTAACTCAGATTGCATTGGCCATAGACAAGGCGTTCCACACCCTGTCCTAACTCAGATTGTATTGTTCATAGACAAGGTGTTCCCACACCCTGTCCTAACTCAGATTGCATTGTCCATAGATGAGGCTTTTCCACACACTGTCGTAACTCAGATTGTACTGTTCATAGACGAGGCTTTCCCACTCCCTGTCCTAACTCAGTTCGTATTGTCCAGTATCAAGGTTTTCCCACTCCCTGTCCTTACTCAGACCGTATTGTCCAGTGTCAAGGCTTTCCCATACCCTGTCTGAACTCAGATCGTATTGTCCATAGAGAAGGCATTCCCACACACTGTCGTAACTCAGATCTTATTGTCCATATATGAGGCTTTCCCACACCCTGTCCTAACTCAGATCGTATTGTCCATGGACGAGGCTTTCCCACACACTGTCGTAACTCAGATCATATTGTCCATAGATGGTGCTATCCCATACACTGTCGTAACTCAGATTTTATTGTCCAAGGACCAGGCTTTCCCACACCCTGTCCTAACTCAGATTGTATTTTCCATAGACAAGGCTTTCCCACACCCTGTCCTTACTCAGATTTGATTGTCCATAGACAAGGCATTCCTACACCCTGTTCTAACTCAGATCGTATTGTCCAGTGACATGGCTTTCCCACACCGTGTCATAACTGAGATTGTATTGTCCATAGCCGAGGCATTCCCACACCCTGTCGTAACTCAGATCGTATTGTCCATAGACGAGGCTTACCCACACCCTGTCCACACTCAGATCGTATTGTCCATAGACGAGGCTTTCCCACACACTGTCGTAACTCAAATATTATTGTCCAGAGACAAGGCACTCCCACACCCTGTCCTCACTCAGATCGTATTGTACATAGACGAGGCAATCCCACACACTCTCATAAGTCAGAGGGTATTGTCCATAGACGAGGCTTTCCCACACACTGTCGTAACTCAGATCGTATTGTCCATAGACGAGTCTATCCCACACACTGTCGTAACTCAGATTTTATTGTCCAAGGACCAGGCTTTCTCACACCCTGTCTTAATTGAGACTTGACTGTCCATGGACGAGGCTTTCCCACACCCTGTCCTAACTCAGATTGTATTTTCCATAGACAAGGCTTTCCCACACCCTATCCTTACTCAGATTGTATTGTCCATAGACAAGGCATTCCCACACCCTGTCCTAACTCAGATCGTATTGCCCAGTGACAAGGCTTTCCCACACCGTGTCGTAACTCAGATCGTATTCTCCATAGACGAGGCTTTACAACACTGTCTTAACTCAGATTGTATTGTCCATAGACGAGGCTTTCCCACACACTGTCCTAACTCAGATTGTACTGTTCATAGACGAGGCGTTCCAACACCCTGTCCTAACTCAGATCGTATTGTCCATAGACGAGGCATTCCCACACCCTGTCGTAACTCACATCGTATATCCATTCACAAGGCTTTCCCACACCCTGTCCTAACTCAGACCGCATTATCGATACACAAGGTTTTCCCACACACTGTCCTAACTCAGATCGTAATGTACATAGACGAGGCTTTCACACACCCTCTCCTAAGTCAGATCGTATTGTCAATAGACAAGGATTTCTCACACACTGTACTAACTCAGATTGTACTGTTCATAGACGAGGCGTTCCCACACCATGTCCTAACTCAGATCATATTGTCCATAGACAAGGCTTTCCCACACCCTGTCTTACTCAGATTTTATTGTCCATAGACAAGGCATTCCCACACCCTGTCCTAACTCAGATCGTATTGCCCAGTGACAAGGCTTTCTCACACCGTGTCGTAACTCAGATTGTATTCTCCATAGACGAGGCTTTACAACACTGTCTTAACTCAGATTGTATTGTCCATAGACGAGGCTTTCCCACACACTGTCCTAACTCAGATTGTACTGTTCATAGACGAGGCGTTCCAACACCCTGTCCTAAGTCAGATCGTATTGTCCATAGACGAGGCATTCCCACACCCTGTCATAACTCACATCGTATATCCATTCACAAGGCTTTCCCACACCCTGTCCTAACTCAGACCGCATTATCGATACACAAGGTTTTCCCACACACTGTCCTAACTCAGATCGTAATGAACATAGATGAGGCTTTCACACACCCTCTCCTAAGTCAGATCGTATTGTCAATAGACAAGGATTTCTCACACCCTGTGTTACTCAGATTGTATTGTCCATAGACGTTGCTTTCCCACACCATGTCCTAACTCAGGTCATATTGTCCATAGACAAGGCTTTCCCACACCCTGTCCTAACTCAGATCATATTGTCCATAGACAAGGCTTTCCCACACCCTGTCGTAACTCAGATCGTATTGTCCATAGAAGAGGCTTTCCCACAACCTGTCGTAACTCATATTGTATTGTTCATAGACGAGGCTTACCCACACCCTGTCCACACTCAGATCGTATTGTCCATAGACGAGGCTTTCCCAAACACTGTCGTAACTCAGATGGTATTGTCCAGAGACAAGGCACTCCCACACCCTGTCCTCACTCAGATCGTATTGTACATAGACGAGGCATTCCCACACCCTGTCGTAACTCACATCGTATATCCATTCACAAGGCTTTCCCACACCCTGTCCTAACTCAGACCGCATTATCGATACACAAGGTTTTCCCACACACTGTCCTAACTCAGATCGTAATGTACATAGATGAGGCTTTCACACACCCTCTCCTAAGTCAGATCGTATTGTCAATAGACAAGGATTTCTCACACCCTGTCTTACTCAGATTGTATTGTCCATAGACGTTGCTTTCCCACACCATGTCCTAACTCAGATCATATTGACCATAGACGAGGCAATCCCACACACTGTCATAAGTCAGAGGGTATTGTCCATAGACGAGGCTTTCCCACACACTGTCGTAACTCAGATCGTATTGTCCATAGACGAGACTATCCCACACACTGTCGTAACTCAGATTTTATTGTCCAAGGACCAGGCTTTCTCACACCCTGTCTTAATTGAGATTTGACTGTCCATGGACGAGGCTTTCCCACTCCCTGTCCTAACTCAGATTGTATTTTCCATAGACAAGGCTTTCCCACACCCTATCCTTACTCAGATTGTATTGTCCATAGACAAGGCATTCCCACACCCTGTCCTAACTCAGATCGTAATGTAAATAGACGAGGCTTTCACACACCCTCTCCTAAGTCAGATCGTATTGTCAATAGACAAGGATTTCTCACACCCTGTGTTACTCAGATTGTATTGTCCATAGACGATGCTTTCCCACACCATGTCCTAACTCAGATCATATTGTCCATAGACAAGGCTTTCCCTCACCCTGTCTTACTCATATTTTATTGTCCATAGGAAAGGCTTTTCCACACCCTGTCCTATCTCAGATTGCATTGGCCATAGACAAGGCGTTCCACACCCTGTCCTAACTCAGATTGTATTCTTCATAGACAAGGCGTTCCCACACCCTGTCCTAACTCAGATCGTATTGTCCATAGACGAGGCTTTCCCACACCCTCTCGTAACTCAGATTGTATTGTTCATAGACGAGGCGTTCCCACACCCTGTCCTAACTCAGACTGTATTGTCCATAGACAAGGCATTCCCACACCCTGTCCTAACTCAGATCGTATTCTCAATAGACGAGGCTTTACCACACCGTGTCGTAACTCAGATTGTATTGTCCATAGACGAGGCATTCCCACACCCTGTCGTAACTCAGATCGTATTCTCCATAGACGAGGCTTTACCACACCGTCTTAACTCAGATTGTATTGTCCATAGACGAGGCTTTCCCACACACTGTCCTAACTCAGATTGTACTGTTCATAGACGAGGCGTTCCAACACCCTGTCCTAACTCAGATCGTATTGTCCATGGACGAGGCATTCCCACACCCTGTCCTAACTCACATCGTATATCCATTCACAAGGCTTTCCCACACCCTGTCCTAACTCAGACCGTATTATCGATACACAAGGTTTTCCCACACACTGTCCTAACTCAGATCGTAATGTACATAGACGAGGCTTTCACACACCCTCTCCTAAGTCAGATCGTATTGTCAATAGACAAGGATTTCTCACACACTGTACTAACTCAGATCGTACTGTTCATAGACGAGGCGTTCCCACACCATGTCCTAACTCAGATCATATTGTCCATAGACAAGGCTTTCCCACACCCTGTCTTACTCAGATTTTATTGTCCATAGGAAAGGCTTTCCCACACCCTGTCCTAACTCAGATTGCATTGTCCATAGACAAGGCGTTTAACACCCTGTCCTAACTCAGATTGTATTGTTCATAGACGAGGTGTTCCCACACCCTGTCCTAACTCAAATCGTATTGTCCAGTATCATGGTTTTCCCACACCCTGTCTGAACTCAGATCGTATTGTCCATAGAGAAGGCATTCCCACAAACTGTCGTAACTCAGATATTATTGTCCATATATGAGGCTTTCCCACACCCTGTCCTAACTCAGATCGTATTGTCCATGGACAAGGCTTTCCCACTCACTGTCGTAACTCAGATCGTATTGTCCATAGATGAGGCTTTCCCACACCCTGTCCTAACTCAGATCGTATTGACCAGTGACAAGGCTTTCCCACACCCTGTTGTAACTCAGATCGTATTGTCCATAGACGAGGCTTACCCACACCCTGTCCTAACTCAGATCGTATTGACCAGTGACAAGGCTTTCCCACACACTGTTGTAACCCAGATCGTATTGTCCATAGACGAGGCTTTCCCACACCCTGTCCTAACTCAGATCGTATTGTCCATAGACGATGCTTTCCCACACCCTGACATAACTCAAATGGTTTTGTCCATAGACGAGGCTTCCCCGCACCCTGTCGTAAATCATATGCTATTGTCCATAGTCGAGGAATTCCCACACCCTGTTCGAACTCATATCGTATTGTCCATAGATGAGGCTTTCCCACACCCTGTCGTAACTCAGATCGTATTGTCCATAGACAAGGCATTCCCACACACTGTCATAAGTCAGAGGGTATTGTCCATAGACGAGGCTTTCCCACACACTGTCGTAACTCATATCGTATTGTCCATAGACGAGGCTTTATCACACCCTGATTGAACTCAGATCTTATTGTCCATAGACGGGGCATTCCCACACACTGTCTTAACACAGATCGTATTGTCCATAGACGAGGCATTCCCACACACTGTCGTAACTCAGATCTTATTGTCCATAGATGAGGCTTTCCCACACCCAGTCCTAACTCAGATTGTATTGTACAAAGACGAGGCAATCCCACACACTGTCATAAGTCAGAGGGTATTGTCCATAGACGAGGCTTTCCCACACACTGTCGTAACTCAGATCATATTGTCCATAGACAAGGCTTTCCCACACCCTGTCTTACTCAGATTTTATTGTCCATAGACAAGGCATTCCCACACCCTGTCCTAACTCAGATCGTATTGCCCAGTGACAAGGCTTTCTCACACCGTGTCGTAACTCAGATTGTATTCTCCATAGACGAGGCTTTACAACACTGTCTTAACTCAGATTGTATTGTCCATAGACGAGGCTTTCCCACACACTGTCCTAACTCAGATTGTACTGTTCATAGACGAGGCGTTCCAACACCCTGTCCTAAGTCAGATCGTATTGTCCATAGACGAGGCATTCCCACACCCTGTCGTAACTCACATCGTATATCCATTCACAAGGCTTTCCCACACCCTGTCCTAACTCAGACCGCATTATCGATACACAAGGTTTTCCCACACACTGTCCTAACTCAGATCGTAATGAACATAGATGAGGCTTTCACACACCCTCTCCTAAGTCAGATCGTATTGTCAATAGACAAGGATTTCTCACACCCTGTGTTACTCAGATTGTATTGTCCATAGACGTTGCTTTCCCACACCATGTCCTAACTCAGGTCATATTGTCCATAGACAAGGCTTTCCCACACCCTGTCCTAACTCAGATCATATTGTCCATAGACAAGGCTTTCCCACACCCTGTCGTAACTCAGATCGTATTGTCCATAGAAGAGGCTTTCCCACAACCTGTCGTAACTCATATTGTATTGTTCATAGACGAGGCTTACCCACACCCTGTCCACACTCAGATCGTATTGTCCATAGACGAGGCTTTCCCAAACACTGTCGTAACTCAGATGGTATTGTCCAGAGACAAGGCACTCCCACACCCTGTCCTCACTCAGATCGTATTGTACATAGACGAGGCATTCCCACACCCTGTCGTAACTCACATCGTATATCCATTCACAAGGCTTTCCCACACCCTGTCCTAACTCAGACCGCATTATCGATACACAAGGTTTTCCCACACACTGTCCTAACTCAGATCGTAATGTACATAGATGAGGCTTTCACACACCCTCTCCTAAGTCAGATCGTATTGTCAATAGACAAGGATTTCTCACACCCTGTCTTACTCAGATTGTATTGTCCATAGACGTTGCTTTCCCACACCATGTCCTAACTCAGATCATATTGTCCATAGACGAGGCAATCCCACACACTGTCATAAGTCAGAGGGTATTGTCCATAGACGAGGCTTTCCCACACACTGTCGTAACTCAGATCGTATTGTCCATAGACGAGACTATCCCACACACTGTCGTAACTCAGATTTTATTGTCCAAGGACCAGGCTTTCTCACACCCTGTCTTAATTGAGATTTGACTGTCCATGGACGAGGCTTTCCCACTCCCTGTCCTAACTCAGATTGTATTTTCCATAGACAAGGCTTTCCCACACCCTATCCTTACTCAGATTGTATTGTCCATAGACAAGGCATTCCCACACCCTGTCCTAACTCAGATCGTAATGTAAATAGACGAGGCTTTCACACACCCTCTCCTAAGTCAGATCGTATTGTCAATAGACAAGGATTTCTCACACCCTGTGTTACTCAGATTGTATTGTCCATAGACGATGCTTTCCCACACCATGTCCTAACTCAGATCATATTGTCCATAGACAAGGCTTTCCCTCACCCTGTCTTACTCATATTTTATTGTCCATAGGAAAGGCTTTTCCACACCCTGTCCTATCTCAGATTGCATTGGCCATAGACAAGGCGTTCCACACCCTGTCCTAACTCAGATTGTATTCTTCATAGACAAGGCGTTCCCACACCCTGTCCTAACTCAGATCGTATTGTCCATAGACGAGGCTTTCCCACACCCTCTCGTAACTCAGATTGTATTGTTCATAGACGAGGCGTTCCCACACCCTGTCCTAACTCAGACTGTATTGTCCATAGACAAGGCATTCCCACACCCTGTCCTAACTCAGATCGTATTCTCAATAGACGAGGCTTTACCACACCGTGTCGTAACTCAGATTGTATTGTCCATAGACGAGGCATTCCCACACCCTGTCGTAACTCAGATCGTATTCTCCATAGACGAGGCTTTACCACACCGTCTTAACTCAGATTGTATTGTCCATAGACGAGGCTTTCCCACACACTGTCCTAACTCAGATTGTACTGTTCATAGACGAGGCGTTCCAACACCCTGTCCTAACTCAGATCGTATTGTCCATGGACGAGGCATTCCCACACCCTGTCCTAACTCACATCGTATATCCATTCACAAGGCTTTCCCACACCCTGTCCTAACTCAGACCGTATTATCGATACACAAGGTTTTCCCACACACTGTCCTAACTCAGATCGTAATGTACATAGACGAGGCTTTCACACACCCTCTCCTAAGTCAGATCGTATTGTCAATAGACAAGGATTTCTCACACACTGTACTAACTCAGATCGTACTGTTCATAGACGAGGCGTTCCCACACCATGTCCTAACTCAGATCATATTGTCCATAGACAAGGCTTTCCCACACCCTGTCTTACTCAGATTTTATTGTCCATAGGAAAGGCTTTCCCACACCCTGTCCTAACTCAGATTGCATTGTCCATAGACAAGGCGTTTAACACCCTGTCCTAACTCAGATTGTATTGTTCATAGACGAGGTGTTCCCACACCCTGTCCTAACTCAAATCGTATTGTCCAGTATCATGGTTTTCCCACACCCTGTCTGAACTCAGATCGTATTGTCCATAGAGAAGGCATTCCCACACACTGTCGTAACTCAGATATTATTGTCCATATATGAGGCTTTCCCACACCCTGTCCTAACTCAGATCGTATTGTCCATGGACAAGGCTTTCCCACTCACTGTCGTAACTCAGATCGTATTGTCCATAGATGAGGCTTTCCCACACCCTGTCCTAACTCAGATCGTATTGACCAGTGACAAGGCTTTCCCACACCCTGTTGTAACTCAGATCGTATTGTCCATAGACGAGGCTTACCCACACCCTGTCCTAACTCAGATCGTATTGACCAGTGACAAGGCTTTCCCACACACTGTTGTAACCCAGATCGTATTGTCCATAGACGAGGCTTTCCCACACCCTGTCCTAACTCAGATCGTATTGTCCATAGACGATGCTTTCCCACACCCTGACATAACTCAAATGGTTTTGTCCATAGACGAGGCTTCCCCGCACCCTGTCGTAAATCATATGCTATTGTCCATAGTCGAGGAATTCCCACACCCTGTTCGAACTCATATCGTATTGTCCATAGATGAGGCTTTCCCACACCCTGTCGTAACTCAGATCGTATTGTCCATAGACAAGGCATTCCCACACACTGTCATAAGTCAGAGGGTATTGTCCATAGACGAGGCTTTCCCACACACTGTCGTAACTCATATCGTATTGTCCATAGACGAGGCTTTATCACACCCTGATTGAACTCAGATCTTATTGTCCATAGACGGGGCATTCCCACACACTGTCTTAACACAGATCGTATTGTCCATAGACGAGGCATTCCCACACACTGTCGTAACTCAGATCTTATTGTCCATAGATGAGGCTTTCCCACACCCAGTCCTAACTCAGATTGTATTGTACAAAGACGAGGCAATCCCACACACTGTCATAAGTCAGAGGGTATTGTCCATAGACGAGGCTTTCCCACACACTGTCGTAACTCAGATCGTATTGTCCATAGACGAGTCTATCCCACACACTGTCGTAACTCAGATTTTATTGTCCAAGGACCAGGCTTTCCAACACCCTGTCTTAATTGAGATTTGACTGACCATAGACAAGGCATTCCCACACCCTGTCCTAACTCAGATCGTATTGTCCAGTGACAAGGCTTTCCCACACCGTGTCGTAACTCAGCTTGTATTGTCCATAGACGAGGCATTCCCACACCCTGACGTAACTCAGATCGTAATCTCCATAGACGAGGCTTTACCACACATTCTGAACTCAGATCGTATTGCCCATAGACGAGGCTTTCCCACACACTGTCGTAACTCAGATCCTATTGGCCATAAATGAGGCATTCCCACACCCTGTCGTAACTCAGATCGTATTGTCCATAGACGAGGCTTTACCACGCCGTATTAACTCAGCTCGTATTGTTCATAGACTAGGCTTTCCCACACACTGTCGTAACTCAGATCGTATTGTCCATAGACGAGGCTTACCCACACCCTGTCCACACTCAGATCGTATTGTCCATAGACGAGGCTTTCCCACACACTGTCGTAACTCAGATGGTATTGTCCAGAGACAAGTCACTCCCACACCCTGTCCTCACTCAGATCGTATTGTACATAGACGAGGCAATCCCACACACTGTCATAAGTCAGAGGGTATTGTCCATAGACACACTGTCGTAACTCAGATTTTATTGTCCAAGGACCAGGCTTTCTCACACCCTGTCTTAATTGAGATTTGACTGTCCATGGACGAGGCTTTCCCACACCCTGTCCTAACTCAGATTGTATTTTCCATAGACAAGGCTTTCCCACACCCTATCCTTACTCAGATTGTATTGTCCATAGACAAGGCATTCCCACACCCTGTCCTAACTCAGATCGTATTGTCCAGTGACAATGCTTTCCCACACCGTGTCGTAACTCAGATTGTATTGTCCATAGACGAGGCATTCCCACACCCTGTCGTAACTCAGATCTTATTCTCCATAGACAAGGCTTTACCACACCGTCTTAACTCAGATTGTATTGTCCATAGACAAGGCTTTCCCACACACTGTCCTAACTCAGATTGCATTGGCCATAGACAAGGCGTTCCACACCCTGTCCTAACTCAGATTGTATTGTTCATAGACGAGGCGTTCCCACACCCTGTCCTAACTCAGATCGTATTGTCCATAGACGAGGCTTTCCCACACCCTGTCGTAACTCAGATTGTATTGTCCATAGACGAGGCTTTCCCACTCACTGTCGTAACTCAGATGGTATTGTCCAGAGACAAGGCACTCCCACACCCTGTCCTCACTCAGATCGTATTGTACATAGACGAGGCAATCTCACACACTGTCATAAGTCAGAGGGTATTGTCCATAGACGAGGCTTTCCCACACACTGTCGTAACTCAGATCGTATTGTCCATAGACGAGTCTATCCCACACACTGTCGTAACTCAGATTTTCTTCTCCAAGGACCAGGCTTTCTCACACCCTGTCTTAATTGAGATTTGACTGTCCATGGACGAGGCTTTCCCACTCCCTGTCCTAACTCAGATTGTATTTTCCATAGACAAGGCATTCCCACACCCTGTCCTAACTCAGATCGTATTGTCCAGTGACAAGGCTTTCCCACACCGTGTCGTAACTCAGATTGTATTGTCCATAGACGAGGCATTCCCACACCCTGTCGTAACTCAGATCGTATTCTCCATAGACGAGGCTTTACCACACCGTCTTAACTCAGATCGTATTGTCCATAGACGAGGCATTCCCACACCCTGTCGAAACTCACATCGTATATCCATTCACAAGGCTTTCCCACACCCTGTCCTAACTCAGACTGTGTTGTCCATAGATGAGGCATTCCCACACCCTGTCGTAACTCATATAGTATTGTCCAGTGACAAGGCTTTACCAGACCCTGTCGTAACTCAGATCGTATTCTACAGAAACGAAGCTTTCCTACACCCTGTCGTGGCTCAGATGGTATTGTCCATAGACGAGGCTTTACCAAACCCTGTCGTAACTCAGACTGTGTTGTCCATAGACGAGGCATTCCCACACCCTGTCGTAACTCAGATCATATTGTCCAGTGTCAAGGCTTTCCCACACCCTGTCGTAACTCATACGGTATTGTCCATAGACGTGGCATTCCCACACCCTGTCGTAACTCAGATAGTATTTTCCATAGACGAGGCTTTCCCACACCCTGTCCTAACTCAGATTGTATTGTCCATAGACAAGGCTTTCCCACACCCAGTCCTAACTCAGATAGTATTTTCCATAGACGAGGCTTTCCCACACCCTGTCCTAACTCAGATCGTATTTTGCATAGACAAGGCTGTCCCACACCCTGTCCTAACTCAGATCGTATTGTCCATAGAAGAGGCATTCCCACACCCTGTTGTAACTCAGATGATATTGTCCATAGACGAGGCATTCCCACACACTGTCATAACTCATATCGTATTGTCTAATGACAAGGCCTTCCCACACACTGTCGTAACTCAGATCGTATTGTACAGAAACGAAGCTTTCCTACACCCTGTCGTAGCTCAGATGGTATTGTCTATAGACGAGGCTTTACCACACCGCCTTAACTCAGATCGTATTGTCCATAGACGAGGCTTTCCCACACACTGTCCTAACTCAGATTGTATTGTCCATAGATGAGGTTTTCCCAAACACTGTCCTAACTCAGATCTTATTGTCCATTGATGAGGCTTTCCCACACCGTGTCCTAACGCAGACTGTATTGTACATAGACGAGGCAATCCCACACCCTGTCCTAACTCAGATCGTATTGTCCAGTGTCAAGGCTTTCCCACACACTGTCGTAACTCAGATCGTATTATCCATAGACGAGGCTTTCCCACACCCTGTCTTAACTCAGATCTTATTGTCCTTAGATGAGGCTTTCCCACACCCTGTCCTAACTCAGATTGTATTGTCCATAGACGAGGCATTCTCACACCCTGTCCTAACTCAGATTGTATTGTCCAGTGACAAGGCTTTCCCACACCCTGTCATAACTCAGATCGTATTGAAGCTTTCCTACACACTGTCGTAGCTCAGATGGTATTGTCCATAGACGAGGCTTTACCACACCCTGTCGTAACTCAGACTGTGTTGTCCATAGATGAGGCATTCCCACACCCTGTCGTAACTCATATAGTATTGTCCAGTGACAAGGCTTTACCAGACCCTGTCGTAACTCAGATCGTATTCTACAGAAACGAAGCTTTCCTACACCCTGTCGTGGCTCAGATGGTATTGTCCATAGACGAGGCTTTACCAAACCCTGTCGTAACTCAGACTGTGTTGTCCATAGACGAGGCATTCCCACACCCTGTCGTAACTCAGATCATATTGTCCAGTGTCAAGGCTTTCCCACACCCTGTCGTAACTCATATGGTATTGTCCATAGACGTGGCATTCCCACACCCTGTCGTAACTCAGATAGTATTTTCCATAGACGAGGCTTTCCCACACCCTGTCCTAACTCAGATTGTATTGTCCATAGACAAGGCTTTCCCACACCCAGTCCTAACTCAGATAGTATTTTCCATAGACGAGGCTTTCCCACACCCTGTCCTAACTCAGATCGTATTTTGCATAGACAAGGCTGTCCCACACCCTGTCCTAACTCAGATCGTATTGTCCATAGACGAGGCATTCCCACACCCTGTTGTAACTCAGATGATATTGTCCATAGACGAGGCATTCCCACACACTGTCATAACTCATATCGTATTGTCTAATGACAAGGCCTTCCCACACACTGTCGTAACTCAGATCGTATTGTACAGAAACGAAGCTTTCCTACACCCTGTCGTAGCTCAGATGGTATTGTCTATAGACGAGGCTTTACCACACCGCCTTAACTCAGATCGTATTGTCCATAGACGAGGCTTTCCCACACACTGTCCTAACTCAGATTGTATTGTCCATAGATGAGGTTTTCCCAAACACTGTCCTAACTCAGATCTTATTGTCCATTGATGAGGCTTTCCCACACCGTGTCCTAACGCAGACTGTATTGTACATAGACGAGGCAATCCCACACCCTGTCCTAACTCAGATCGTATTGTCCAGTGTCAAGGCTTTCCCACACACTGTCGTAACTCAGATCGTATTATCCATAGACGAGGCTTTCCCACACCCTGTCCTAACTCAGATTGTATTGTCCATAGACGAGGCATTCTCACACCCTGTCCTAACTCAGATTGTATTGTCCAGTGACAAGGCTTTCCCACACCCTGTCATAACTCAGATCGTATTGAAGCTTTCCTACACACTGTCGTAGCTCAGATGGTATTGTCCATAGACGAGGCTTTACCACACCCTGTCGTAACTCAGACTGTGTTGTCCATAGATGAGGCATTCCCACACCATGTCGTAACTCATATAGTATTGTCCAGTGACAAGGCTTTACCACACCCTGTCGTAACTCAGATCGTATTCTACAGAAACGAAGCTTTCCTACACCCTGTCGTGGCTCAGATGGTATTGTCCATAGACGAGGCTTTACCAAACCCTGTCGTAACTCAGACTGTGTTGTCCATAGACGAGGCATTCCCACACCCTGTCGTAACTCATATCGTATTGTCCAGTGACAAGGCTTTCCCACACCCTCTCGTAACTCAGATCGTATTGTCCATAGACGAGGCATTCCCACACACTGTCGTAACTCAGATCGTATTGTCCATAGACGAGGCTTTCCCACACCCTGTCCTAACTCAGATAGTATTTTCTATGGACGAGGTTTTCCCACACCCTGTCCTATCTCAGATTGTATTTTCAATGGACGAGGCTTTCCCACACCCTCTCATAACTCAGATCGTATTGTACAGAAACGAAGCTTTCCTACACCCTGTCGTAGCTCAGATGGTATTGTCTATAGACGAGGCTTTACCACACCGCCTTAACTCAGATCGTATTGTCCATAGACGAGGCTTTCCCACACACTGTCCTAACTCAGATTGTATTGTCCATAGATGAGGTTTTCCCAAACACTGTCCTAACTCAGATCTTATTGTCCATTGATGAGGCTTTCCCACACCGTGTCCTAACGCAGACTGTATTGTAGATAGACGAGGAAATCCCACACCCTGTCCAAACTCAGATCGTATTGTCCAGTGTCAAGGCTTTCCCACACACTGTCGTAACTCAGATCGTATTATCCATAGACGAGGCTTTCCCACACCCTGTCCTAACTCAGATTGTATTGTCCATAGACGAGGCAGTCTCACACCCTGTCCTAACTCAGATTGTATTGTCCAGTGACAAGGCTTTCCCACACCCTGTCATAACTCAGATCGTATTGAAGCTTTCCTACACACTGTCGTAGCTCAGATGGTATTGTACATAGACGAGGCTTTACCACACCCTGTCGTAACTCATATAGTATTGTCCAGTGACAAGGCTTTACCAGACCCTGTCGTAACTCAGATCGTATTCTACAGAAACGAAGCTTTCCTACACCCTGTCGTGGCTCAGATGGTATTGTCCATAGACGAGGCTTTACCAAACCCTGTCGTAACTCAGACTGTGTTGTCCATAGACGAGGCATTCCCACACCCTGTCGTAACTCAGATCATATTGTCCAGTGTCAAGGCTTTCCCACACCCTGTCGTAACTCATATGGTATTGTCCATAGACGTGGCATTCCCACACCCTGTCGTAACTCAGATAGTATTTTCCATAGACGAGGCTTTCCCACACCCTGTCCTAACTCAGATTGTATTGTCCATAGACAAGGCTTTCCCACACCCAGTCCTAACTCAGATAGTATTTTCCATAGACGAGGCTTTCCCACACCATGTCCTAACTCAGATCGTATTTTGCATAGACAAGGCTGTCCCACACCCTGTCCTAACTCAGATCGTATTGTCCATAGACGAGGCATTCCCACACCCTGTTGTAACTCAGATGATATTGTCCATAGACGAGGCATTCCCACACACTGTCATAACTCATATCGTATTGTCTAATGACAAGGCCTTCCCACACACTGTCGTAACTCAGATCGTATTGTACAGAAACGAAGCTTTCCTACACCCTGTCGTAGCTCAGATGGTATTGTCTATAGACGAGGCTTTACCACACCGCCTTAACTCAGATCGTATTGTCCATAGACGAGGCTTTCCCACACACTGTCCTAACTCAGATTGTATTGTCCATAGATGAGGTTTTCCCAAACACTGTCCTAACTCAGATCGTATTGTCCAGTGTCAAGGCTTTCCCACACCCTGTCCTATCTCAGATTGTATTTTCAATGGACGAGGCTTTCCCACACCCTCTCATAACTCAGATCGTATTGTACAGAAACGAAGCTTTCCTACACCCTGTCGTAGCTCAGATGGTATTGTCTATAGACGAGGCTTTACCACACCGCCTTAACTCAGATCGTATTGTCCATAGACGAGGCTTTCCCACACACTGTCCTAACTCAGATTGTATTGTCCATAGATGAGGTTTTCCCAAACACTGTCCTAACTCAGATCTTATTGTCCATTGATGAGGCTTTCCCACACCGTGTCCTAACGCAGACTGTATTGTACATAGACGAGGCAATCCCACACCCTGTCCTAACTCAGATCGTATTGTCCAGTGTCAAGGCTTTCCCACACACTGTCGTAACTCAGATCGTATTATCCATAGACGAGGCTTTCCCACACCCTGTCCTAACTCAGATTGTATTGTCCATAGACGAGGCATTCTCACACCCTGTCCTAACTCAGATTGTATTGTCCAGTGACAAGGCTTTCCCACACCCTGTCATAACTCAGATCGTATTGAAGCTTTCCTACACACTGTCGTAGCTCAGATGGTATTGTACATAGACGAGGCTTTACCACACCCTGTCGTAACTCATATAGTATTGTCCAGTGACAAGGCTTTACCAGACCCTGTCGTAACTCAGATCGTATTCTACAGAAACGAAGCTTTCCTACACCCTGTCGTGGCTCAGATGGTATTGTCCATAGACGAGGCTTTACCAAACCCTGTCGTAACTCAGACTGTGTTGTCCATAGACGAGGCATTCCCACACCCTGTCGTAACTCAGATCATATTGTCCAGTGTCAAGGCTTTCCCACACCCTGTCGTAACTCATATGGTATTGTCCATAGACGTGGCATTCCCACACCCTGTCGTAACTCAGATAGTATTTTCCATAGACGAGGCTTTCCCACACCCTGTCCTAACTCAGATTGTATTGTCCATAGACAAGGCTTTCCCACACCCAGTCCTAACTCAGATAGTATTTTCCATAGACGAGGCTTTCCCACACCCTGTCCTAACTCAGATCGTATTTTGCATAGACAAGGCTGTCCCACACCCTGTCCTAACTCAGATCGTATTGTCCATAGACGAGGCATTCCCACACCCTGTTGTAACTCAGATGATATTGTCCATAGACGAGGCATTCCCACACACTGTCATAACTCATATCGTATTGTCTAATGACAAGGCCTTCCCACACACTGTCGTAACTCAGATCGTATTGTACAGAAACGAAGCTTTCCTACACCCTGTCGTAGCTCAGATGGTATTGTCTATAGACGAGGCTTTACCACACCGCCTTAACTCAGATCGTATTGTCCATAGACGAGGCTTTCCCACACACTGTCCTAACTCAGATTGTATTGTCCATAGATGAGGTTTTCCCAAACACTGTCCTAACTCAGATCTTATTGTCCATTGATGAGGCTTTCCCACACCGTGTCCTAACGCAGACTGTATTGTACATAGACGAGGCAATCCCACACCCTGTCCTAACTCAGATCGTATTGTCCAGTGTCAAGGCTTTCCCACACACTGTCGTAACTCAGATCGTATTATCCATAGACGAGGCTTTCCCACACCCTGTCCTAACTCAGATTGTATTGTCCATAGACGAGGCATTCTCACACCCTGTCCTAACTCAGATTGTATTGTCCAGTGACAAGGCTTTCCCACACCCTGTCATAACTCAGATCGTATTGAAGCTTTCCTACACACTGTCGTAGCTCAGATGGTATTGTCCATAGACGAGGCTTTACCACACCCTGTCGTAACTCAGACTGTGTTGTCCATAGATGAGGCATTCCCACACCCTGTCGTAACTCATATAGTATTGTCCAGTGACAAGGCTTTACCACACCCTGTCGTAACTCAGATCGTATTCTACAGAAACGAAGCTTTCCTACACCCTGTCGTGGCTCAGATGGTATTGTCCATAGACGAGGCTTTACCAAACCCTGTCGTAACTCAGACTGTGTTGTCCATAGACGAGGCATTCCCACACCCTGTCGTAACTCATATCGTATTGTCCAGTGACAAGGCTTTCCCACACCCTCTCGTAACTCAGATCGTATTGTCCATAGACGAGGCATTCCCACACACTGTCGTAACTCAGATCGTATTGTCCATAGACGAGGCTTTCCCACACCCTGTCCTAACTCAGATAGTATTTTCTATGGACGAGGTTTTCCCACACCCTGTCCTATCTCAGATTGAATTTTCAATGGACGAGGCTTTCCCACACCCTCTCATAACTCAGATCGTATTGTACAGAAACGAAGCTTTCCTACACCCTGTCGTAGCTCAGATGGTATTGTCTATAGACGAGGCTTTACCACACCGCCTTAACTCAGATCGTATTGTCCATAGACGAGGCATTCCCACACACTGTCGTAACTCAGATCATATTGTCCAGTGTCAAGGCTTTCCCACACCCTGTCGTAACTCATATGGTATTGTCCATAGACGTGGCATTCCCACACCCTGTCGTAACTCAGATCGGATTGTCCAAAGACGAGGCTTTCCCACACAATGTCTTAATTGAGATTTGCCTGTCCATGGACGAGGCTTTCCCACACCCTGTCCTAACTCAGATCGTATTTTGCATAGACAAGGCTTTCCCACACCCAGTGCTTACTCAGATTGTATTGTCCATAGACATGGCATTACCACACCCTGTCCTAACTCAGATCGTCTTGTCCAAAGACGAGGCTTTCCCACACACTGTCGTAACTCAGATCGTATTGTACAGAAACGAAGCTTTCCTACACCCTGTCGTAGCTCAGATGGTATTGTCTATAGACGAGGCTTTACCACACCGCCTTAACTCAGATCGTATTGTCCATAGACGAGGCTTTCCCACACACTGTCCTAACTCAGATTGTATTGTCCATAGATGAGGTTTTCCCAAACACTGTCCTAACTCAGATCTTATTGTCCATTGATGAGGCTTTCCCACACCGTGTCCTAACGCAGACTGTATTGTACATAGACGAGGCAATCCCACACCCTGTCCTAACTCAGATCGTATTGTCCAGTGTCAAGGCTTTCCCACACACTGTCGTAACTCAGATCGTATTATCCATAGACGAGGCTTTCCCACACCCTGTCCTAACTCAGATTGTATTGTCCATAGACGAGGCATTCTCACACCCTGTCCTAACTCAGATTGTATTGTCCAGTGACAAGGCTTTCCCACACCCTGTCATAACTCAGATCGTATTGAAGCTTTCCTACACACTGTCGTAGCTCAGATGGTATTGTCCATAGACGAGGCTTTACCACACCCTTCGTAACTCAGACTGTGTTGTCCATAGATGAGGCATTCCCACACCCTGTCGTAACTCATATAGTATTGTCCAGTGACAAGGCTTTACCACACCCTGTCGTAACTCAGATCGTATTCTACAGAAACGAAGCTTTCCTACACCCTGTCGTGGCTCAGATGGTATTGTCCATAGACGAGGCTTTACCAAACCCTGTCGTAACTCAGACTGTGTTGTCCATAGACGAGGCATTCCCACACCCTGTCGTAACTCATATCGTATTGTCCAGTGACAAGGCTTTCCCACACCCTCTCGTAACTCAGATCGTATTGTCCATAGACGAGGCATTCCCACACACTGTCGTAACTCAGATCGTATTGTCCATAGACGAGGCTTTCCCACACCCTGTCCTAACTCAGATAGTATTTTCTATGGACGAGGTTTTCCCACACCCTGTCCTATCTCAGATTGTATTTTCAATGGACGAGGCTTTCCCACACCCTCTCATAACTCAGATCGTATTGTACAGAAACGAAGCTTTCCTACACCCTGTCGTAGCTCAGATGGTATTGTCTATAGATGAGGCTTTACCACACCGCCTTAACTCAGATCGTATTGTCCATAGACGAGGCATTCCCACACACTGTCGTAACTCAGATCATATTGTCCAGTGTCAAGGCTTTCCCACACCCGGTCGTAACTCATATGGTATTGTCCATAGACGTGGCATTCCCACACCCTGTCGTAACTCAGATCGGATTGTCCAAAGACGAGTCTTTCCCACACACTGTCTTAATTGAGATTTGCCTGTCCATGGACGAGGCTTTCCCACACCCTGTCCTAACTCAGATCGTATTTTGCATAGACAAGGCTTTCCCACACCCAGTCCTTACTCAGATTGTATTGTCCATAGACATGGCATTACCACACCCTGTCCTTACTCAGATCGTCTTGTCCAAAGACGAGGCATTCCCACACCCTGTTGTAACTCAGATGATATTGTCCATAGACGAGGCATTCCCACAACCTGTCGTAACTCAGATCATATTGTCCATAGACGAGGCTTGACCACACCCTGTCTTAACTCAGATCGTATTGTCCATAGACAAGGCTTTCCCACACCATGTCATAACTCAGATGGCATTGTACAGAGACGATGCTTTAGCACACCCTGTCTTAACTCAGATTGTTTTGTCGATAGGCGTGGCTTTCCCAAACACTTTCCCAACTCAGATCGTGTTGTCCAGTATCAACTCTTTCCCACACCCTGTCCTAACTCAGCTCACATTGTCCATAGATGAGGCTTTCCCAAACCCTGTCCGAACTCACATTGTATTTTCTATGGACGAGGCTTACCAACACCCTGTCCTATCTCAGATTGTATTTTCTATGGACGAGGCTTTCCCACACCCTCTCGTAACTCAGATCGTATTGTACAGAAACGAAGCTTTCCTACACCCTGTCGTAGCTCAGATGGTATTGTCGATAGATGAGGCTTTACCACACAGCCTTAACCTAGATCGTATTGTCCAGTGTCAAGGCTTTCCCACACCCTGTCGTAACTCAGATGGTATTGTCCATAGACGTGGCATTCCCACACCCTGTCGTAACTCAGATCGTATTGTACAGAGACGAAGCTTTCCCACTGCCTGTCATAACTTAGATGGTATTGTCCATAGACGAGGTTTTCCCAAACACTGTCCTAACTCAGATCGTATTGTCCAGTGACAAGGATTTCCCACACCCTGTCGTATCTCAGATCGTATTGTACAGAGACAAAGCTTTCCCACAGCCTGTCGTAACTTAGATGGTATTGTCCATAGACGAGGCATTCCCACACCCTGTCGTAACTCAGACCGTATTGTCCAGTGTCAAGGCTTTCCCACACCCTGTCGTAACTCAGATGGTATTGTCCATAGACGTGGCATTCCCACACCCTGTCGTAACTCAGATCGTATTGTACAGAGACGAAGCTTTCCCACTGCCTGTCATAACTTAGATGGTATTGTCCATAGACGAGGTTTTCCCAAACACTGTCCTAACTCAGATCGTATTGTCCAGTGACAAGGATTTCCCACACCCTGTCGTATCTCAGATCGTATTGTACAGAGACAAAGCTTTCCCACAGCCTGTCGTAACTTAGATGGTATTCTCCATAGACGAGGCATTCCCACACCCTGTCGTAACTCAGATAACATTGTCCATAGACAAGGCTTTACCACACCCTGTCATAACACAGATCGTATTGTCCAGAGACGAGGCTTTCCCAAACACTTTCCCAACTCAGATCGTATGGTCCAGTGTTAAGGCTTTCCCACACCATGTCCTAACTCAGACCGTATTGTCCAGTGTCAAGGCTTTCCCACACACTGTTGTAACTCAGATCGTATTATCCATAGACGAGGCTTTCCCACACCCTGTCCTAACTCAGATTGTATTGTCCATAGACGAGGCATTCTCACACCCTGTCCTAACTCAGATTGTATTGTCCAGTGACAAGGCTTTCCCACACCCTGTCATAACTCAGATCGTATTGAAGCTTTCCTACACACTGTCGTAGCTCAGATGGTATTGTACATAGACGAGGCTTTACCACACCCTGTCGTAACTCATATAGTATTGTCCAGTGACAAGGCTTTACCAGACCCTGTCGTAACTCAGATCGTATTCTACAGAAACGAAGCTTTCCTACACCCTGTCGTGGCTCAGATGGTATTGTCCATAGACGAGGCTTTACCAAACCCTGTCGTAACTCAGACTGTGTTGTCCATAGACGAGGCATTCCCACACCCTGTCGTAACTCAGATCATATTGTCCAGTGTCAAGGCTTTCCCACACCCTGTCGTAACTCATATGGTATTGTCCATAGACGTGGCATTCCCACACCCTGTCGTAACTCAGATAGTATTTTCCATAGACGAGGCTTTCCCACACCCTGTCCTAACTCAGATTGCACTGGCCATAGCCAAGGCGTTCCCACACCCTGTCCTAACTCAGATAGTATTGTGCATAGACGAGGCTTTCCCACACACTGTCGTAACTCAGATTGTATTGTTCATAGACGAGGCATTCCCACACCCTGTCCTAACTCAGATTGCATTGGCCATAGCCAAGGTGATTCCACACCCTGTCCTAACTCAGATCGTATTGTGCATAGACGAGGCTTTCCCACACACTGTCGTAACTCAGATTGTACTGTTCATAGACGAGACGTTCCCACACCCTGTCGTAACTCAGATTGCATTGGCCATAGCCAAGGTGTTCCCACACCCTGTCCTAACTCAGATCGTATTGTGCATAGACGATGCTTTCCCACACACTGTCGTAACTCAGATTGTATTGTTCATAGACGAGACGTTCCCACACCCTGTCGTAACTCAGATTGTATTGTTCACAGACGAGGCATTCCCACACCCTGTCCTAACTCAGATCGTATTGTCCATAGACAAGGCTTTCCCACACCCTGTAGTAACTCAGATCGTATTGTCCATAGACGAGGCTTTCCCACACACTGTAGTAACTCAGATGGTATTGTCCACAGACAAGGCTTTCCCACACCCTGTCTTACTCAGATTTTATTGTCCATAGGAAAGGCTTTCCCACACCCTGTCCGAACTCAGATCGTATTGTCCATAGACGAGGCTTTCCCACACACTGTAGTAACTCAGATTGTATTGTTCATAGACGAGGCTTTCCCACTCTCTGTCCTAACTCAGATCGTAATGTCCATAGACAAGGCTTTCCCACACCCTGTCGTAACTCAGATCGTATTGTTCATAGACGAGGCTTTCCACCTCTCTGTCCTAACTCAGATCGTATTGTCCATAGACAAGGCTTTCCCACACCCTGTCGTAACTCAGATTGTATTGTTCACAGACAAGGCGTTCCCACGCCCTGTCCTAACTCAGATTGTATTGTTCATAGACGAGGCTTTCCCACTCCCTGTCCTAACTCAGTTCGTATTGTCCAGTATCAAGGCTTTCCCACTCCATGTCCTAACTCAGACCGTACTGTCCAGTGTAAAGGCTTAACCACAAACTGTCGTTACTCAGATCGTATTGTCCAGAGACGAGGCATTCCCACACTCTGTCCAAACAAATATCGTATTGTCCATAGTCGAGGCTTTCCCAAACACTGTCCTAACTCAGATCGTTTTGTCCATAGACGTGGCTTTCCCAAACACTGTCCCAACTCAGATCGTATTGTCCAGTGTCAAGGCTTTCCCACACACTGTCTTACTCTGATTGTATTGTACATAGCCAAGGCTTTCCCACACCCTGTCCTAACTCAGCTCGTATTGTCCATAGACGAGGCTTTCCCACACCCTGTCCTAACTCATATAGTATTGTCCAGTGACAAGGCTTTACCACACCCTGTCGTAACTCAGATCGTATTCTACAGAAACGAAGCTTTCCTACACCCTGTTGTGGCTCAGATGGTATTGTCCATAGACGAGGCTTTACCAAACCCTGTCGTAACTCAGACGGTGTTGTCCATAGACGAGGCATTCCCACACCCTGTCGTAACTCATATCGTATTGTCCAGTGACAAGGCTTTCCCACACCCTCTCGTAACTCAGATATTATTGTCCATAGACGAGGCATTCCCACACACTGTCGTAACTCAGATCGTATTGTCCATAGACAAGGCCTTCCCAAACCCTGTCCTAACTCAGATAGTATTTTCTATGGACGAGGCTTTCCCACACCCTGTCCTATCTCAGATTGTATTTTCAATGGACGAGGCTTTCCCACACCCTCTCATAACTCAGATCTTATTGTACAGAAACGAAGCTTTCCTTCACCCTGTCGTAGCTCAGATGGTATTGTCTATAGATGAGGCTTTACCACACCGCCTTAACTCAGATCGTATTGTCCATAGACGAGGCATTCCCACACACTGTCGTAACTCAGATCATATTGTCCAGTGTCAAGGCTTTCCCACACCCTGTCGTAACTCATATGGTATTGTCCATAGACGTGGCATTCCCACACCCTGTCCTAACTCAGATAGTATTGTCCATAGACAAGGCTTTCCCACACCCAGTCCTAACTCAGATAGTATTTTCCATAGACGAGGCTTTCCCACACACTGTCCTAACTCAGATCGTATTTTGAATAGACAAGGCTGTCCCACACCCAGTCCTAACTGATATCGTATTGTCTAATGACAAGGCCTTCCCACACACTGTCATAACTCAGATCGTACTGTACAGAAACGAAGCTTTCCTACACCCTGTCATAGCTCAGATGGTATTGTCTATAGACGAGGCTTTACCACACCGCCTTAACTCAGATCGTATTGTCCATAGACAAGGCTTTCCCTCACACTGTCGTAACTCAGATCATATTGTCCAGTGTCAAGGCTTTCCCACACCCTGTCGTAACTCATATGGTATTGTCCATAGACGTGGCATTCCCACACCCTGTCGTAACTCAGATAGTATTTTCCATAGACGAGGCTTTCCCACACCCTGTCCTAACTCAGATTGTATTGTCCATAGACAAGGCTTTCCCACACCCAGTCCTAACTCGGATAGTATTTTCCATAGACGAGGCTTTCCCACACCCTGACCTAACTCAGATCGTATTTTGCATAGACAAGGCTGTCCCACACCCTGTCCTAACTCAGATCGTATTGTCCATAGACGAGGCATTCCCACACCCTGTTGTAACTCAGATGATATTGTCCATAGACAAGGCATTCCCACACACTGTCATAACTCATATCGTATTGTCTAATGACAAGGCCTTCCCACACACTGTCGTAACTCAGATCGTATTGTACAGAAACGAAGCTTTCCTACACCCTGTCGTAGCTCAGATGGTATTGTCTATAGACGAGGCTTTACCACACCGCCTTAACTCAGATCGTATTGTCCATAGACGAGGCTTTCCCACACACTGTCCTAACTCAGATTGTATTGTCCATAGATGAGGTTTTCCCAAACACTGTCCTAACTCAGATCTTATTGTCCATTGATGAGGCTTTCCCACACCGTGTCCTAACGCAGACTGTATTGTACATAGACGAGGCAATCCCACACCCTGTCCTAACTCAGATCGTATTGTCCAGTGTCAAGGCTTTCCCACACACTGTCATAACTCAGATCGTATTATCCATAGACGAGGCTTTCCCACACCCTGTCTTAACTCAGATCTTATTGTCCTTAGATGAGCCTTCCCCCACCCTGTCCTAACTCAGATTGTATTGTCCATAGACGAGGCATTCTCACACCCTGTCCGAACTCAGATTGTATTGTCCAGTGACAAGGCTTTCCCACACCCTGTCATAACTCAGATCGTATTGAAGCTTTCCTACACACTGTCGTAGCACAGATGGTATTATCCATAGACGAGGCTTTACCACACCCTGTCGTAACTCAGACTGTGTTGTCCATAGATGAGGCATTCCCACACCCTGTCGTAACTCAGATCGTATTCTACAGAAACGAAGCTTTCCTACACCCTGTCGTGGCTCAGATGGTATTGTCCATAGACGAGGCTTTACCAAACCCTGTCGTAACTCAGACTGTGTTGTCCATAGACGAGGCATTCCCACACCCTGTCGTAACTCATATCGTATTGTCCAGTGACAAGGCTTTCCCACACCCTCTCGTAACTCAGTTCGTATTGTCCAGTATGAAGGCTTTCCCACTCCCTGTCCTAACTCAGACCGTACTGTCCAGTGTAAAGGCTTAACCACAAACTGTCGTTACTCAGATCGTATTGTCCAGAGACGAGGCATTCCCACACTCTGTCCAAACAAATATCGTATAGTCCATAGTCGAGGCTTTCCCACACACTGTCCTAACTCAGATCGTATTGTCCATAGACGAGGCTTTCCCACACTCTGTCGTATCTCAGATTGTATTTTCTATGGACGAGGCTTTCCCACACACTGTCGTACGTCAGACTGTGTTGTCCAGAGACGAGGCTTTACCACACCCTGTCTTAACTCAGATCGTTTTGTCCATTGGCGTGGCTTTCTCAAACACTGTCCCAACTCAGATCGTATTGTCCAGTGTCAACGTTTTCCCACACCCTGTCCTAACTCAGCTCGTATTGTCCATAGACGAGGCTTTCCCACACCCTGTCCTAACTCAGATAGTATTTTCTATGGACGAGGCTTTCCCACACCCTGTCGTAACTCAGATCGTATTGTCCAGTGTCAAGGCTTTCCCACACCCTTTCGTAACTCATATGGTATTGTCCATAGACGTGGCCTTCCCACACCCTGTCGTAACTCAGATCGTATTGTCCATAGACGAGGTTTTCCCAAACACTGTCCTAACTCAGATGGTATTGTCCATAGATGAGGTTTTCCCAAACACTGTCCTAACTCAGATCTTATTGTCCATTGATGAGGCTTTCCCACACCGTGTCCTAACTCAGATTGTATTGTCCATAGACGAGGCTTTCCCACACGCTGTCCTAACTCAGATCGTATTATCCATTGACGAGGCGTTAACACACCCTGTCGTAACTCAGATCGGATTGTCCAAAGACGAGGCATTCCCACACCCTTTCGTAACTCAGATCGTATTGTCCATGGACGAGGCTTTCCCACACCATGTCCTAACTCAGATTGTATTGTCCATAGAGGAGGCTTTCCCACACCCTGTCCTAACTCAGATTGTATTGTCCATAGACGAGGCTTTCCCACTAGCTGTCCTAACTCAGATCGTATTGTCCAGTGTCAAGGCTTTCCCACACACTGTCTTAATCTGATTGTATTCTACGTAGCAAAGGCTTTCCACACCCTGTCCAAACTCAGACCGTATTGTCAAGTGTCAAGGCTTTCCCACACACTGTCGTAACTCAGATCGTATTATCCATAGACGAGGCTTTCCCACTACCTGTCGTAACTCAGATTGCATTGTCCATAGACGAGGCTTTCCCACACACTGTCATAACTCAGATCGTATTGCCCATAGACGAGGCTTTCCCACACACTGTCGTAACTCAGATCGTATTGTCCATAGACGAGGCTTTCCCACACCCTGTCCTAACTCAGATCGTATTTTGCATAGACAAAACTTTCCCACACCCAGTCCTAACTCAGATCGTATTGTCCATAGACGAGGCATTCCCACACCCTGTTGAAACTCTGATGATATTGTCCATAGACGAGGCTTTACCACACCCTGTCTTAACACAGATCATATTTTCCAGAGACGAGGCTTTCCCACACCCTGTCCTAACTCAGATCGTATTTTGCATAGACAAGGCTGTCCCACACCCAGTCCTAACTCAGATCGTATTGTCCATAGACGAGGCTTTCCCACACACTGTCATAACTCATATCGTATTGTCTAATGACAAGGCCTTCCCACACACTGTCGTAACTCAGATCGTACTGTACAGAAACGAAGCTTTCCTACACCCTGTCGTAGCTCAGATGGTATTGTCTATAGACGAGGCTTTACCACACCGCCTTAACTCTGATCGTATTGTCCATAGACAAGGCTTTCCCTCACACTGTCGTAACTCAGATCATATTGTCCAGTGTCAAGGCTTTCCCACACCCTGTCGTAACTCATATGGTATTGTCCACAGACGTGGCATTCCCACACCCTGTCGTAACTCAGATAGTATTTTCCATAGACGAGGCTTTCCCACACCCTGTCCTAACTCACATTGTATTGTCCATAGACAAGGCTTTCCCACACCCAGTCCTAACTCAGATAGTATTTTCCATAGACGAGGCTTTCCCACACCCTGTCCTAACTCAGATCGTATTTTGCATAGACAAGGCTGTCCCACACCCTGTCCTAACTCAGATCGTATTGTCCATAGACGAGGCATTCCCACACCCTGTTGTAACTCAGATGATATTGTCCATAGACGAGGCATTCCCACACACTGTCATAACTCATATCGTATTGTCTAATGACAAGGCCTTCCCACACACTGTCGTAACTCAGATCGTATTGTACAGAAACGAAGCTTTCCTACACCCTGTCGTAGCTCAGATGGTATTGTCTATAGACGAGGCTTTACCACACCGCCTTAACTCAGATCGTATTGTCCATAGACGAGGCTTTCCCACACACTGTCCTAACTCAGATTGTATTGTCCATAGATGAGGTTTTCCCAAACACTGTCCTAACTCAGATCTTATTGTCCATTGATGAGGCTTTCCCACACCGTGTCCTAACGCAGACTGTATTGTACATAGACGAGGCAATCCCACACCCTGTCCTAACTCAGATCGTATTGTCCAGTGTCAAGGCTTTCCCACACACTGTCGTAACTCAGATCGTATTATCCATAGACGAGGCTTTCCCACACCCTGTCTTAACTCAGATCTTATTGTCCTTAGATGAGGCTTTCCCACACCCTGTCCTAACTCAGATTGTATTGTCCATAGACGAGGCATTCTCACACCCTGTCCTAACTCAGATTGTATTGTCCAGTGACAAGGCTTTCCCACACCCTGTCATAACTCAGATCGTATTGAAGCTTTCCTACACACTGTCGTAGCTCAGATGGTATTGTCTATAGATGAGGCTTTACCACACCGCCTTAACTCAGATCGTATTGTCCATAGACGAGGCATTCCCACACACTGTCGTAACTCAGATCATATTGTCCAGTGTCAAGGCTTTCCCACACCCTGTCGTAACTCAGATCGTATTGTCCATAGACGAGGTTTTCCCAAACACTGTCCTAACTCAGATTGTATTGTCCATAGACAAGGCTTTCCCACACCCAGTCCTAACTCAGATAGTATTTTCCATAGACGAGGCTTTCCCACACCCTGTCCTAACTCAGATCGTATTTTGCATAGACAAGGCTGTCCCACACCCAGTCCTAACTCAGATCGTATTGTCCATAGACGAGGCTTTCCCACACACTGTCATAACTCATATCGTATTGTCTAATGACAAGGCCTTCCCACACACTGTCGTAACTCAGATCGTACTGTACAGAAACGAAGCTTTCCTACACCCTGTCGTAGCTCAGATGGTATTGTCTATAGACGAGGCTTTACCACACCGCCTTAACTCAGATCGTATTGTCCATAGACAAGGCTTTCCCTCACACTGTCGTAACTCAGATCATATTGTCCAGTGTCAAGGCTTTCCCACACCCTGTCGTAACTCATATGGTATTGTCCATAGACGTGGCATTCCCACACCTTGTCGTAACTCAGATAGTATTTTCCATAGACGAGGCTTTCCCACACCCTGTCCTAACTCAGATAGTATTTTCCATAGACGAAGCTTTCCCACACCCTGTCCTAACTCAGATCGTATTTTGCATAGACAAGGCATTCCCACACACTGTCATAACTCATATCGTATTGTCTAATGACAAGGCCTTCCCACACACTGTCGTAACTCAGATCGTATTGTACAGAAACGAAGCTTTCCTACACCCTGTCGTAGCTCAGATGGTATTGTCTATAGACGAGGCTTTACCACACCGCCTTAACTCAGATCGTATTGTCCATAGACGAGGCTTTCCCACACACTGTCCTAACTCAGTTTGTATTGTCCATAGATGAGGTTTTCCCAAACACTGTCCTAACTCAGATCTTATTGTCCATTGATGAGGCTTTCCCACACCGTGTCCTAACGCAGACTGTATTGTACATAGACGAGGCAATCCCACACCCTGTCCTAACTCAGATCGTATTGTCCAGTGTCAAGGCTTTCCCACACACTGTCGTAACTCAGATCGTATTATCCATAGACGAGGCTTTCCCACACCCTGTCTTAACTCAGATCTTATTGTCCTTAGATGAGGCTTTCCCACACCCTGTCCTCACTCAGATTGTATTGTCCATAGACGAGGCATTCTCACACCCTGTCCTAACTCAGATTGTATTGTCCAGTGAGAAGGCTTTCCCACACCCTGTCATAACTCAGATCGTATTGAAGCTTTCCTACACACTGTCGTAGCTCAGATGGTATTGTCCAAAGACGAGGCTTTACCACACCCTGACGTAACTCAGACTGTGTTGTCCATAGATGAGGCATTCCCACACCCTGTCGTAACTCATATAGTGTTGTCCAGTGACAAGGCTTTACCACACCTTGTCGTAACTCAGATCGTATTCTACAGAAATGAAGCTTTCCTACACCCTGTCGTGGCTCAGATGGTATTGTCCATAGACGAGGCTTTACCAAACCCTGTCGTAACTCAGACTGTGTTGTCCAGAGACCAGGCATTCCCACACCCTGTCGTAACTCATATCGTATTGTCCAGTGACAAGGCTTTCCCACACCCTCTCGTAACTCAGATCGTATTGTCCATAGACGAGGCATTCCCACACACTATCGTAACTCAGATCGTATTGTCCATAGACGAGGCTTTCCCACACCCTGTCCTAACTCAGATAGTATTTTCTATGGACGAGGTTTTCCCACACCCTGTCCTATCTCAGATTGTATTTTCAATGGACGAGGCTTTCCCACACCCTCTCATAACTCAGATCGTATTGTACAGAAACGAAGCTTTCCTACACCCTGTCGTAGCTCAGATGGTATTGTCTATAGACGAGGCTTTACCACACCGCCTTAACTCAGATCGTATTGTCCATAGACGAGGCATTCCCACACACTGTCGTAACTCAGATCATATTGTCCAGTGTCAAGGCTTTCCCACACCCTGTCGTAACTCATATGGTATTGTCCATAGACGTGGCATTCCCACACCCTGTCGTAACCCGGATCGGATTGTCCAAAGACGAGGCATTCCCACACTCTGTCGTATCTCAGATTGTATTTTCTATGGACGAGGCATTCCCACACTCTGTCGTAACTCAGACTGTGTTTTCCAGTGACAAGGCTTTCCCACTCCCTGTCGTAACTCATATCGTATTGTCCATAGACGTGGCATTCCCACACCCTGTCGTAACTCAGATAGTATTTTCCATAGACGAGGCTTTCCCACACCCTGTCCTAACTCAGATTGTATTGTCCATAGACAAGGCTTTCCCACACCCAGTCCTAACTCAGATAGTATTTTCCATAGACGAGGCTTTCCCACACCCTGTCCTAACTCAGATCGTATTTTGCATAGACAAGGCTGTCCCACACCCTGTCCTAACTCAGATCGTATTGTCCATAGACGAGGCATTCCCACACCCTGTTGTAACTCAGATGATATTGTCCATAGACGAGGCATTCCCACACACTGTCATAACTCATATCGTATTGTCTAATGACAAGGCCTTCCCACACACTGTCGTAACTCAGATCGTATTGTACAGAAACGAAGCTTTCCTACACCCTGTCGTAGCTCAGATTGTATTGTCTATAGACGAGGCTTTACCACACCGCCTTAACTCAGATCGTATTGTCCATAGACGAGGCTTTCCCACACACTGTCCTAACTCAGATTGTATTGTCCATAGATGAGGTTTTCCCAAACACTGTCCTAACTCAGATCTTATTGTCCATTGATGAGGCTTTCCCACACCGTGTCCTAACGCAGACTGTATTGTACATAGACGAGGCAATCCCACACCCTGTCCTAACTCAGATCGTATTGTCCAGTGTCAAGGCTTTCCCACACACTGTCGTAACTCAGATCGTATTATCCATAGACGAGGCTTTCCCACACCCTGTCCTAACTCAGATTGTATTGTCCATAGACGAGGCATTCTCACACCCTGTCCTAACTCAGATTGTATTGTCCAGTGACAAGGCTTTCCCACACCCTGTCATAACTCAGATCGTATTGAAGCTTTCCTACACACTGTCGTAGCTCAGATGGTATTGTACATAGACGAGGCTTTGCCACACCCTGTCGTAACTCAGACTGTGTTGTCCATAGATGAGGCATTCGCACACCCTGTCCTATCTCAGATTGTATTTTCAATGGACGAGGCTTTCCCACACCCTCTCATAACTCAGATCTTATTGTACAGAAACAAAGCTTTCCTACACCCTTTCGTAGCTCAGATGGTATTGTCTATAGACGAGGCTTTACCACACCGCCTTAACTCAGATCGTATTGTCCATAGACGAGGAATTCCCACACACTGTCGTAACTCAGATCATATTGTCCAGTGTCAAGGCTTTCCCACACCCTGTCGTAACTCATATGGTATTGTCCATAGACGTGGCATTCCCACACCCTGTCGTAACTCAGATCGTATTGTCCATAGACGAGGTTTTCCCAAACACTGTCCTAACTCAGATTGTATTGTCCATAGACAAGGCTTTCCCACACCCAGTCCTAACTCAGATAGTATTTTCCATAGACGAGGCTTTCCCACACCCTGTCCTAACTCAGATTGTATTGTTCATAGACGAGGCTTTCCCACTCCCTGTCCCAGCTCAGATCGTATTGTCCAGTGTCAAGGCTTTCCCACACACTGTCTTACTCTGATTGTATTGTACATAGCCAAGGCTTTCCCACACCCTGTCCTAACTCAGACCGTATTGCCCATAGACGAGGCTTTCCCACACACTGTCGTATCTCAGATCGTATTGTCCATAGACGAGGCTTTCCCACACACTGTCGTAACACAGATAGTATTTTCCATAGACGAGGCTTTCCCACACCCTGTCCTAACTCAGATCGTATTTTGCATAGACAAGGCTTTCCCACACCCAGTCCTAACTCAGATAGTATTTTCCATAGACGAGGCTTTCCCACACCCTGTCCTAACTCAGATCGTATTTTGCATAGACAAGGCTGTCCCACACCCAGTCCTAACTCAGATCGTATTGTCCATAGACGAGGCATTCCCACATCCTGTTGTAACTCAGATGATATTGTCCATAGACGAGGCTTTACCACACCCTGTCTTAACACAGATCATATTGTCCAGAGATGAGGCTTTCCCACACCCTGTCGTTACTGATATTGTACTGTCCATAGACAAGGCTTTCCCACACACTGTCGTATCTCAGACTGTTTTGTCCAGAGACGAGGCATTCCCACACTCTGTCGTATCTCAGATTGTATTTTCTATGGACGAGGCTTTCCCACACCCTGTCGTAACTCAGACTGTGTTTTCCAGTGACAAGGCTTTCCCACACCCTGTCGTAACTCAGATCGTATTGTCCAGAGACGAGGCTTTCCCACACACTGTCGTAACTCAGATCGTATTGTCCATAGACGAGGCTTTCCCACACACTGTCGTAACACAGATAGTATTTTCCATAGACGAGGCTTTCCCACACCCTGTCCTAACTCAGATCGTATTTTGCATAGACAAGGCTTTCCCACACCCAGTCCTAACTCAGATCGTATTGTCCATAGACGAGGCATTCCCACACCCTGTTGTAACTCAGATGATATTGTCCATAGACGAGGCTTTACCACACCCTGTCTTAACACAGATCATAATGTCCAGAGATGAGGCTTTCCCACACCCTGTCGTTACTCATATTGTACTGTCCATAGACAAGGCTTTCCCACACACTGTCGTATCTCAGACTGTTTTGTCCAGAGACGAGGCATTCCCACACTCTGTCGTATCTCAGATTGTATTTTCTATGGACGAGGCTTTCCCACACACTGTCCTATCTCAGATTGTATTTTCAATGGACGAGGCTTTCCCACACCCTCTCATAACTCAGATCTTATTGTACAGAAACGAAGCTTTCCTACACCCTGTCGTAGCTCAGATGGTATTGTCTATAGACGAGGCTTTACCACACCGCCTTAACTCAGATCGTATTGTCCATAGACGAGGCATTCCCACACACTGTCGTAACTCAGATCATATTGTCCAGTGTCAAGGCTTTCCCACACTCTGTCGTAACTCATATGGTATTGTCCATAGACGTGGCATTCCCACACCCTGTCCACACTCAGGTCGTATTGTCCATAGACGAGGCTTTCCCACACACTGTCGTAACTCAAATATTATTGTCCAGAGACAAGGCACTCCCACACCCTGTCCTCACTCAGATCGTATTGTACATAGACGAGGCAATCCCACACACTCTCATAAGTCAGAGGGTATTGTCCATAGACGAGGCTTTCCCACACACTGTCGTAACTCAGATCGTATTGTCCATAGACGAGTCTATCCCACACACTGTCGTAACTCAGATTTTATTGTCCAAGGACCAGGCTTTCTCACACCCTGTCTTAATTGAGATTTGACTATCCATGGACGAGACTTTCCCACACCCTGTCCTAACTCAGATTGTATTTTCCATAGACAAGGCTTTCCCACACCCTATCCTTACTCAGATTGTATTGTCCATAGACAAGGCATTCCCACACCCTGTCCTAACTCAGATCGTATTGTCCAGTGACAATGCTTTCCCACACCGTGTCGTAACTCAGATTGTATTTTCCATAGACGAGGCATTCCCACACCCTGTCGTAACTCAGATCTTATTCTCCATAGACGAGGCTTTACAACACTGTCTTAACTCAGATTGTATTGTCCATAGACGAGGCTTTCCCACACACTGTCCTAACTCAGATTGTACTGTTCATAGACGAGGCGTTCCAACACCCTGTCCTAACTCAGATCGTATTGTCCATAGACGAGGCATTCCCACACCCTGTCGTAACTCACATCGTATATCCATTCACAAGGCTTTCCCACACCCTGTCCTAACTCAGACCGCATTATCGATACACAAGGTTTTCCCACACACTGTCCTAACTCAGATCGTAATGTACATAGACGAGGCTTTCACACACCCTCTCCTAAGTCAGATCGTATTGTCAATAGACAAGGATTTCTCACACACTGTACTAACTCAGATTGTACTGTTCATAGACGAGGCGTTCCCACACCATGTCCTAACTCAGATCATATTGTCCATAGACAAGGCTTTCCCACACCCTGTCTTACTCAGATTTTATTGTCCATAGACAAGGCATTCCCACACCCTGTCCTAACTCAGATCGTATTGCCCAGTGACAAGGCTTTCTCACACCGTGTCGTAACTCAGATTGTATTCTCCATAGACGAGGCTTTACCACACATTCTTAACTCAGATCGTATTGCCCATAGACGAGGCTTTCCCACACCCTGTCTTACTCAGATTTTATTGTCCATAGGAAAGGCTTTCCCACACCCTGTCCTAACTCAGATTGCATTGTCCATAGACAAGGCGTTCCACACCCTGTCCTAACTCAGATTGTATTGATCATAGACGAGGTGTTCCCACACCCTGTCCTAACTCAAATCGTATTGTCCAGTATCATGGTTTTCCCACTCCCTGTCCTAACTCAGACCGTATTGTCCAGTGTCAAGGCTTTCCCACACCCTGTCTGAACTCAGATCGTATTGTCCATAGAGAAGGCATTCCCACACACTGTCGTAACTCAGATATTATTGTCCATATATGAGGCTTTCCCACACCCTGTCCTAACTCAGATCGTATTGTCCATGGACGAGGCTTTCCCACACACTGTCGTAACTCAGATCGTATTGTCCATAGATGAGGCTTTCCCACACCCTGTCCTAACTCAGATCGTATTGACCAGTGACAAGGCTTTCCCACACCCTGTTGTAACTCAGATCGTATTGTCCATAGACGAGGCTTTCCCACACCCTGTCCTAACTCAGAACGTATTGACCAGTGACAAGGCTTTCCCACACACTGTTGTAACCCAGATCGTATTGTCCATAGACGAGGCTTTCCCACACCCTGTCCTAACTCAGATCGTATTGTCCATAGACGATGCTTTCCCACACCCTGACATAACTCAAATGGTTTTGTCCATAGACGAGGCTTCCCCGCACCCTGTCGTAAATCATATGCTATTGTCCATAGTCGAGGAATTCCCACACCCTGTTCGAACTCATATCGTATTGTCCATAGATGAGGCTTTCCCACACCCTGTCGTAACTCAGATCGTATTGTCCATAGACAAGGCATTCCCACACACTGTCATAAGTCAGAGGGTATTGTCCATAGACGAGGCTTTCCCACACACTGTCGTAACTCATATCGTATTGTCCATAGACGAGGCTTTATCACACCCTGATTGAACTCAGATCTTATTGTCCATAGACGGGGCATTCCCACACACTGTCTTAACACAGATCGTATTGTCCATAGACGAGGCATTCCCACACACTGTCGTAACTCAGATCTTATTGTCCATAGATGAGGCTTTCCCACACCCTGTCCTAACTCAGATTGTATTGTACAAAGACGAGGCAATCCCACACACTGTCATAAGTCAGAGGGTATTGTCCATAGACGAGGCTTTCCCACACACTGTCGTAACTCAGATTTTATTGTCCAAGGACCAGGCTTTCCAACACCCTGTCTTAATTGAGATTTGACTGACCATAGACAAGGCATTTCCACACCCTGTCCTAACTCAGATCGTATTGTCCAGTGACAAGGCTTTCCCACACCGTGTCGTAACTCAGCTTGTATTGTCCATAGACGAGGCATTCCCACACCCTGAAGTAACTCAGATCGTAATCTCCATAGACGAGGCTTTACCACACATTCTTAACTCAGATCGTATTGCCCATAGACGAGGCTTTCCCACACACTGTCGTAACTCAGATCCTATTGGCCATAAATGAGGCATTCCCACACCCTGTCGTAACTCAGATCGTATTGTCCATAGACGAGGATTTACCACGCCGTATTAACTCAGCTCGTATTGTTCATAGACTAGGCTTTCCCACACACTGTCGTAACTCAGATCGTATTGTCCATAGACGAGGCTTACCCACACCCTGTCCACACTCAGATCGTATTGTCCATAGACGAGGCTTTCCCACACACTGCCGTAACTCAGATGGTATTGTCCAGAGACAAGTCACTCCCACACCCTGTCCTCACTCAGATCGTATTGTACATAGACGAGGCAATCCCACACACTGTCATAAGTCAGAGGGTATTGTCCATGGACGACTCTATCCCACACACTGTCGTAACTCAGATTTTCTTGTCCAAGGACCAGGCTTTCTCACACCCTGTCTTAATTGAGATTTGACTGTCCATGGACGAGGCTTTCCCACTCCCTGTCCTAACTCAGATTGTATTTTCCATAGAGAAGGCTTTCCCACACCCTATCCTTACTCAGATTGTATTGTCGATAGACAAGGCATTCCAACACCCTGTCCTAACTCAGATCGTATTGTCCAGTGACAAGGCTTTCCCACACCGTGTCGTAACTCAGATTGTATTGTCCATAGACGAGGCACTCCTTCACCCTGTCGTAACTCAGATCGTAATCTCCATAGACGAGGCTTTACCACACATTCTTAACTCAGATCGTATTGCCCATAGACGAGGCTTTCCCACACACTGTCGTAACTCAGATCCTATTGGCCATAAATGAGGCATTCCCACACCCTGTCGTAACTCAGATCGTATTGTCCATAGACGAGGCTTTACCACACCGTCTTAACTCAGATCGTATTGTTCATAGACTAGGCTTTCCCACAGAGTGTCGTAAATCAGATCGTATTGTCCAGTGACAAGGATTTCCCACACCGTGTCGTAACTCAGATTGTATTGTCCATAGACGAGGCATTCCCACACCCTGTCGTAACTCAGATCGTATTCTCCATAGACGAGGCTTTACCACACCGTCTTAACTCAGATTGTATTGTCCATAGACGAGGCTTTCCCACACACTGTCCTAACTCAGATTGCATTGGCCATAGACAAGGCGTTCCACACCCTGTCCTAACTCAGATTGTATTGTTCATAGACGAGGCGTTCCCACACCCTGTCCTAACTCAGATCGTATTGTCCATAGTCGAGGCTTTCCCACACCCTGTCGTAACTCAGATAGTATTGTCCATAGACGAGGCTTTCCCACACACTGTCGTAACTCAGATGGTATTGTCCAGAGACAAGGCACTCCCACACCCTGTCCTCACTCAGATCATATTGTACATAGACGAGGCAATCTCACACACTGTCATAAGTCAGAGGTTATTGTCCATAGACGAGGCTTTCCCACACACTGTCGTAACTCAGATCGTATTGTCCATAGACGAGTCTATCCCACACACTGTCGTAAATCAGATTTTCTTGTCCAAGCACCAGGCTTTCTCACACCCTGTCTTAATTGAGATTTGACTGTCCATGGACGAGGCTTTCCCACTCCCTGTCCTAACTCAGATTGTATTTTCCATAGACAAGGCTTTCCCACACCCTATCCTTACTCAGATTGTATTGTCCATAGACAAGGCATTCCCACACCCTGTCCTAACTCAGATCGTATTGTCCAGTGACAAGGCTTTCCCACACCGTGTCGTAACTCAGATTTTATTGTCCATAGACGAGGCACTCCCACACCCTGTCCTCACTCAGATCGTATTGTACATAGACGAGGCAATCCCACACACTGTCATAAGTCAGAGGGTATTGTCCATAGACGACTCTATCCCACACACTGTCGTAACTCAGATTTTATTGTCCAAGGACCAGGCTTTCTCACACCCTGTCTTAATTGAGATTTGACTGTCCATGGACGAGGCTTTCCCACTCCCTGTCCTAACTCAGATTGCATTTTCCATAGACAAGGCTTTCCCACACCCTATCCTTACTCAGATTGTATTGTCGATAGACAAGGCATTCCCACACCCTGTCCTAACTCAGATCGTATTGTCCAGTGACAAGGCTTTCCCACACCGTGTCGTAACTCAGATTGTATTGTCCATAGACGAGGCATTCCCACACCCTGACGTAACTCAGATCGTAATTTCCATAGACGAGGCTTTACCACACATTCTTAACTCAGATCGTATTGCCCATAGACGAGGCTTTCCCACACCCTGTCTTACTCAGATTTTATTGTCCATAGGAAAGGCTTTCCCACACCCTGTCCTAACTCAGATTGTATTGATCATAGACGAGGTGTTCCCACACCCTGTCCTAACTCAAATCGTATTGTCCAGTATCATGGTTTTCCCACTCCCTGTCCTAACTCAGACCGTATTGTCCAGTGTCAAGGCTTTCCCACACCCTGTCTGAACTCAGATCGTATTGTCCATAGAGAAGGCATTCCCACACACTGTCGTAACTCAGATATTATTGTCCATATATGAGGCTTTCCCACACCCTGTCCTAACTCAGATCGTATTGTCCATGGACGAGGCTTTCCCACACACTGTCGTAACTCAGATCGTATTGTCCATAGATGAGGCTTTCCCACACCCTGTCCTAACTCAGATCGTATTGACCAGTGACAAGGCTTTCCCACACCCTGTTGTAACTCAGATCGTATTGTCCATAGACGAGGCTTTCCCACACCCTGTCCTAACTCAGATCGTATTGACCAGTGACAAGGCTTTCCCACACACTGTTGTAACCCAGATCGTATTGTCCATAGACGAGGCTTTCCCACACCCTGTCCTAACTCAGATCGTATTGTCCATAGACGATGCTTTCCCACACCCTGACATAACTCAAATGGTTTTGTCCATAGACGAGGCTTCCCCGCACCCTGTCGTAAATCATATGCTATTGTCCATAGTCGAGGAATTCCCACACCCTGTTCGAACTCATATCGTATTGTCCATAGATGAGGCTTTCCCACACCCTGTCGTAACTCAGATCGTATTGTCCATAGACAAGGCATTCCCACACACTGTCATAAGTCAGAGGGTATTGTCCATAGACGAGGCTTTCCCACACACTGTCGTAACTCATATCGTATTGTCCATAGACGAGGCTTTATCACACCCTGATTGAACTCAGATCTTATTGTCCATAGACGGGGCATTCCCACACACTGTCTTAACACAGATCGTATTGTCCATAGACGAGGCATTCCCACACACTGTCGTAACTCAGATCTTATTGTCCATAGATGAGGCTTTCCCACACCCTGTCCTAACTCAGATTGTATTGTACAAAGACGAGGCAATCCCACACACTGTCATAAGTCAGAGGGTATTGTCCATAGACGAGGCTTTCCCACACACTGTCGTAACTCAGATCGTATTGTCCATAGACGAGTCTATCCCACACACTGTCGTAACTCAGATTTTATTGTCCAAGGACCAGGCTTTCTCACACCCTGTCTTAATTGAGATTTGACTGTCCATGGACGAGGCTTTCCCACTCCCTGTCCTAACTCAGATTGCATTTTCCATAGACAAGGCTTTCCCACACCCTATCCTTACTCAGATTGTATTGTCGATAGACAAGGCATTCCCACACCCTGTCCTAACTCAGATCGTATTGTCCAGTGACAAGGCTTTCCCACACCGTGTCGTAACTCAGATTGTATTGTCCATAGACGAGGCATTCCCACACCCTGTCGTAACTCAGATCGTATTCTCCATAGACGATGCTTTACCACACCGTCTTAACTCAGATTGTATTGTCCATAGACGAGGCTTTCCCACACACTGTCCTAACTCAGATTGCATTGGCCATAGACAAGGCGTTCCACACCCTGTCCTAACTCAGATTGTATTGTTCATAGACGAGGCGTTCCCACACCCTGTCCTAACTCAGATCGTATTGTCCATAGTCGAGGCTTTCCCACACCCTGTCGTAACTCAGATTGTATTGTCCATAGACGAGGCTTTCCCACACACTGTCGTAACTCAGATGGTATTGTCCAGAGACAAGGCACTCCCACACCCTGTCCTCACTCAGATCATATTGTACATAGACGAGGCAATCTCACACACTGTCATAAGTCAGAGGTTATTGTCCATAGACAAGGCTTTCCCACACACTGTCGTAACTCAGATCGTATTGTCCATAGACGAGTCTATCCCACACACTGTCGTAAATCAGATTTTCTTGTCCAAGCACCGGACTTTCTCACACCCTGTCTTAATTGAGATTTGACTGTCCATGGACGAGGCTTTCCCACTCCCTGTCCTAACTCAGATTGTATTTTCCATAGACAAGGCTTTCCCACACCCTATCCTTACTCAGATTGTATTGTCCATAGACAAGGCATTCCCACACCCTGTCCTAACTCAGATCGTATTGTCCAGTGACAAGGCTTTCCCACACCGTGTCGTAACTCAGATTTTATTGTCCATAGACGAGGCACTCCCACACCCTGTCCTCACTCAGATCGTATTGTACATAGACGAGGCAATCCCACACACTGTCATAAGTCAGAGGGTATTGTCCATAGACGACTCTATCCCACACACTGTCGTAACTCAGATTTTATTGTCCAAGGACCAGGCTTTCTCACACCCTGTCTTAATTGAGATTTGACTGTCCATGGACGAGGCTTTCCCACTCCCTGTCCTAACTCAGATTGCATTTTCCATAGACAAGGCTTTCCCACACCCTATCCTTACTCAGATTGTATTGTCGATAGACAAGGCATTCCCACACCCTGTCCTAACTCAGATCGTATTGTCCAGTGACAAGGCTTTCCCACACCGTGTCGTAACTCAGATTGTATTGTCCATAGACGAGGCATTCCCACACCCTGACGTAACTCAGATAGTAATCTCCATAGACGAGGCTTTACCACACATTCTTAACTCAGATCGTATTGCCCATAGACGAGGCTTTCCCACACCCTGTCTTACTCAGATTTTATTGTCCATAGGAAAGGCTTTCCCACACCCTGTCCTAACTCAGATTGCATTGTCCATAGACAAGGCGTTCCACACCCTGTCCTAACTCAGATTGTATTGATCATAGACGAGGTGTTCCCACACCCTGTCCTAACTCAAATCGTATTGTCCAGTATCATGGTTTTCCCACTCCCTGTCCTAACTCAGACCGTATTGTCCAGTGTCAAGGCTTTCCCACACCCTGTCTGAACTCAGATCGTATTGTCCATAGAGAAGGCATTCCCACACACTGTCGTAACTCAGATATTATTGTCCATATATGAGGCTTTCCCACACCCTGTCCTAACTCAGATCGTATTGTCCATGGACGAGGCTTTCCCACACACTGTCGTAACTCAGATCGTATTGTCCATAGATGAGGCTTTCCCACACCCTGTCCTAACTCAGATCGTATTGACCAGTGACAAGGCTTTCCCACACCCTGTTGTAACTCAGATCGTATTGTCCATAGACGAGGCTTTCCCACACCCTGTCCTAACTCAGATCGTATTGACCAGTGACAAGGCTTTCCCACACACTGTTGTAACCCAGATCGTATTGTCCATAGACGAGGCTTTCCCACACCCTGTCCTAACTCAGATCGTATTGTCCATAGACGATGCTTTCCCACACCCTGACATAACTCAAATGGTTTTGTCCATAGACGAGGCTTCCCCGCACCCTGTCGTAAATCATATGCTATTGTCCATAGTCGAGGAATTCCCACACCCTGTTCGAACTCATATCGTATTGTCCATAGATGAGGCTTTCCCACACCCTGTCGTAACTCAGATCGTATTGTCCATAGACAAGGCATTCCCACACACTGTCATAAGTCAGAGGGTATTGTCCATAGACGAGGCTTTCCCACACACTGTCGTAACTCATATCGTATTGTCCATAGACGAGGCTTTATCACACCCTGATTGAACTCAGATCTTATTGTCCATAGACGGGGCATTCCCACACACTGTCTTAACACAGATCGTATTGTCCATAGACGAGGCATTCCCACACACTGTCGTAACTCAGATCTTATTGTCCATAGATGAGGCTTTCCCACACCCTGTCCTAACTCAGATTGTATTGTACAAAGACGAGGCAATCCCACACACTGTCATAAGTCAGAGGGTATTGTCCATAGACGAGGCTTTCCCACACACTGTCGTAACTCAGATTGTATTGTCCATAGACGAGTCTATCCCACACACTGTCGTAACTCAGATTTTATTGTCGAAGGACCAGGCTTTCTCACACCCTGTCTTAATTGAGATTTGACTGTCCATGGACGAGGCTTTCCCACTCCCTGTCCTAACTCAGATTGCATTTTCCATAGACAAGGCTTTCCCACACCCTATCCTTACTCAGATTGTATTGTCGATAGACAAGGCATTCCCACACCCTGTCCTAACTCAGACCGTATTGTCCAGTGTCAAGGCTTTCCCACACCCTGTCTGAACTCAGATCGTATTGTCCATAGAGAAGGCATTCCCACACACTGTCGTAACTCAGATATTATTGTCCATATATGAGGCTTTCCCACACCCTGTCCTAACTCAGATCGTATTGTCCATGGACGAGGCTTTCCCACACACTGTCGTAACTCAGATCGTATTGTCCATAGATGAGGCTTTCCCACACCCTGTCCTAACTCAGATCGTATTGTACAAAGACGAGGCAATCCCACACACTGTCATAAGTCAGAGGGTATTGTCCATAGACGAGGCTTTCCCACACACTGTCGTAACTCAGATCGTATTGTCCATAGACGAGTCTATCCCACACACTGTCGTAACTCAGATTTTATTGTCCAAGGACCAGGCTTTCTCACACCCTGTCTTAATTGAGATTTGACTGTCCATGGACGAGGCTTTCCCACTCCCTGTCCTAACTCAGATTGCATTTTCCATAGACAAGGCTTTCCCACACCCTATCCTTACTCAGATTGTATTGTCGATAGACAAGGCATTCCCACACCCTGTCCTAACTCAGATCGTATTGTCCAGTGACAAGGCTTTCCCACACCGTGTCGTAACTCAGATTGTATTGTCCATAGACGAGGCATTCCCACACCCTGACGTAACTCAGATCGTAATCTCCATAGACGAGGCTTTACCACACATTCTTAACTCAGATCGTATTGCCCATAGACGAGGCTTTCCCACACCCTGTCTTACTCAGATTTTATTGTCCATAGGAAAGGCTTTCCCACACCTTGTCCTAACTCAGATTGCATTGTCCATAGACAAGGCGTTCCACACCCTGTCCTAACTCAGATTGTATTGATCATAGACGAGGTGTTCCCACACCCTGTCCTAACTCAAATCGTATTGTCCAGTATCATGGTTTTCCCACTCCCTGTCCTAACTCAGACCGTATTGTCCAGTGTCAAGGCTTTCCCACACCCTGTCTGAACTCAGATCGTATTGTCCATAGAGAAGGCATTCCCACACACTGTCGTAACTCAGATATTATTGTCCATATATGAGGCTTTCCCACACCCTGTCCTAACTCAGATCGTATTGTCCATGGACGAGGCTTTCCCACACACTGTCGTAACTCAGATCGTATTGTCCATAGATGAGGCTTTCCCACACCCTGTCCTAACTCAGATCGTATTGACCAGTGACAAGGCTTTCCCACACCCTGTTGTAACTCAGATCGTATTGTCCATAGACGAGGCTTTCCCACACCCTGTCCTAACTCAGATCGTATTGACCAGTGACAAGGCTTTCCCACACACTGTTGTAACCCAGATCGTATTGTCCATAGACGAGGCTTTCCCACACCCTGTCCTAACTCAGATCGTATTGTCCATAGACGATGCTTTCCCACACCCTGACATAACTCAAATGGTTTTGTCCATAGACGAGGCTTCCCCGCACCCTGTCGTAAATCATATGCTATTGTCCATAGTCGAGGAATTCCCACACCCTGTTCGAACTCATATCGTATTGTCCATAGATGAGGCTTTCCCACACCCTGTCGTAACTCAGATCGTATTGTCCATAGACAAGGCATTCCCACACACTGTCATAAGTCAGAGGGTATTGTCCATAGACGAGGCTTTCCCACACACTGTCGTAACTCATATCGTATTGTCCATAGACGAGGCTTTATCACACCCTGATTGAACTCAGATCTTATTGTCCATAGACGGGGCATTCCCACACACTGTCTTAACACAGATCGTATTGTCCATAGACGAGGCATTCCCACACACTGTCGTAACTCAGATCTTATTGTCCATAGATGAGGCTTTCCCACACCCTGTCCTAACTCAGATTGTATTGTACAAAGACGAGGCAATCCCACACACTGTCGTAAGTCAGAGGGTATTGTCCATAGACGAGGCTTTCCAACACCCTGTCTTAATTGAGATTTGACTGACCATAGACAAGGCATTCCCACACCCTGTCCTAACTCAGATCGTATTGTCCAGTGACAAGGCTTTCCCACACCGTGTCGTAACTCAGATTGTATTGTCCATAGACGAGGCATTCCCTCACCCTGACGTAACTCAGATCGTAATCTCCATAGACGAGGCTTTACCACACATTCTTAACTCAGATCGTATTGCCCATAGACGAGGCTTTCCCACACACTGTCGTAACTCAGATCCTATTGGCCATAAATGAGGCATTCCCACACCCTGTCGTAACTCAGATCGTACTGTCCATAGACGAGGCTTTACCACGCCGTATTAACTCAGCTCGTATTGTTCATAGACTAGGCTTTCCCACACACTGTCGTAACTCAGATCGTATTGTCCATAGACGAGGCTTACCCACACCCTGTCCACACTCAGATCGTATTGTCCATAGACGAGGCTTTCCCACACACTGTCATAAGTCAGAGGGTATTGTCCATAGACACACTGTCGTAACTCAGATTTTATTGTCCAAGGACCAGGCTTTCTCACACCCTGTCTTAATTGAGATTTGACTGTCCATGGACGAGGCTTTCCCACACCCTGTCGTAACTCAGATCGTATTGTCCATAGACGAGGCTTTACCACACCGTCTTAACTCAGATCGTATTGTTCATAGACTAGGCTTTCCCACAGACTGTCGTAACTCAGATCGTATTGTCCAGTGACAAGGCTTTCCCACAACGTGTCGTAACTCAGATTGTATTGTCCATAGACGAGGCATTCCCACACCCTGTCGTAACTCAGATCGTATTCTCCATAGACGAGGCTTTACCACACCGTCTTAACTCAGATTGTATTGTCCATAGACGAGGCTTTCCCACACACTGTCCTAACTCAGATTGCATTGGCCATAGACAAGGCGTTCCACACCCTGTCCTAACTCAGATTGTATTGTTCATAGACAAGGCGTTCCCACACCCTGTCCTAACTCAGATCGTATTGTCCATAGACAAGGCGTTCCACACCCTGTCCTAACTCAGATTGTATTGTCCAGAGACAAGGCACTCCCACACCCTGTCCTCACTCAGATCGTATTGTACATAGACGAGGCAATCCCACACACTGTCATAAGTCAGAGGGTATTGTCCATAGACGAGGCTTTCCCACACACTGTCGTAACTCAGATCGTATTGTCCATAGACGAGTCTATCCCACACACTGTCGTAACTCAGATTTTCTTGTCCAAGGACCAGGCTTTCTCACACCCTGTCTTAATTGAGATTTGACTGTCCATGGACGAGGCTTTCCCACTCCCTGTCCTAACTCAGATTGTATTTTCCATAGACAAGGCTTTCCCACACCCTATCCTTACTCAGATTGTATTGTCCATAGACAAGGCATTCCCACACACTGTCCTAACTCAGATCGTATTGTCCAGTGACAAGGCTTTCCCACACCGTGTCGTAACTCAGATTGTATTGTCCATAGACGAGGCTTTCCCACACACTGTCCTAACTCAGATTGTACTGTTCATAGATGAGGCGTTCCAACACCCTGTCCTAACTCAGATCGTATTGTCCATAGACGAGGCATTCCCACACCCTGTCCTAACTCACATCGTATATCCATTCACAAGGCTTTCCCACACCCTGTCCTAACTCAGACCGTATTATCGATACACAAGGTTTTCCCACACACTGTCCAAACTCAGATCATAATGTACATAGACGAGGCTTTCACACACCCTCTCCTAAGTCAGATCGTATTGTCAATAGACAAGGATTTCTCACACCCTGTGTTACTCAGATTGTATTGTCCATAGACGTTGCTTTCCCACACCATGTCCTAACTCAGATCATATTGTCCATAGACAAGGGTTTCCCTCACCCTGTCTTACTCAGATTTTATTGTCCATAGGAAAGGCTTTCCCACACCCTGTCCTATCTCAGATTGCATTGGCCATAGACAAGGCGTTCCACACCCTGTCCTAACTCAGATTGTATTGTTCATAGACAAGGCGTTCCCACACCCTGTCCTAACTCAGATCGTATTGTCCATAGACGAGGCTTTCCCACACCCTGTCGTAACTCAGATTGTAGTGTTCATAGACGAGGCGTTCCCACGCCCTGTCCTAACTCAGATTGTATTGTCCATAGATGAGGCTTTTCCACACACTGTCGTAACTCAGATTGTACTGTTCATAGACGAGGCTTTCCCACTCCCTGTCCTAACTCAGTTCGTATTGTCCAGTATCATGGTTTTCCCACTCCCTGTCCTAACTCAGACCGTATTGTCCAGTGTCAAGGCTTTCCCACACCCTGTCTGAACTCAGATCGTATTGTCCATAGAGAAGGCATTCCCACACACTGTCGTAACTCAGATCTTATTGTCCATATATGAGGCTTTCCCACACCCTGTCCTAACTCAGATCGTATTGTCCATGGACGAGGCTTTCCCACACACTGTCGTAACTCAGATCGTATTGTCCATAGATGAGGCTATCCCACACACTGTCGTAACTCAGATTTTATTGTCCAAGGACCAGGCTTTCAAACAGCCTGTCCTAACTCAGATTGTATTTTCCATAGACTAGGCTTTCCCACACCCTGATATTACTCAGATTTGATTGTCCATAGAGAAGGCATTCCTACACCCTGTTCTAACTCAGATCGTATTGTCCAGTGACAAGGCTTTCCCACACCGTGTCGTAACTCAGATTGTATTGTCCATAGACGAGGCATTCCCACACCCTGACGTAACTCAGATCGTAATCTCCATAGACGAGGCTTTACCACACATTCTTAACTCAGATCGTATTCCCCATAGACGAGGCTTTCCCACACACTGTCGTAACTCAGATCGTAATGTACATAGACGAGGCTTTCACACACCCTCTCCTAAGTCAGATCGTATTGTAAATAGACAAGGATTTCTCACACCCTGTCTTACTAAGATTGTATTGTCCATAGACGTTGCTTTCCCACACCATGTCCTAACTCAGATCATATTGTCCATAGACAAGGCTTTCCCACACGCTGTCTTATTTAGATTTTATTGTCCATAGGAAAGGCTTTCCCACACCCTGTCCTAACTCAGATCGTATTGACCAGTGACAAGGCTTTCCCACCCCCTGTTGTAACTCAGATCGTATTGTCCATAGACGAGGCTTTCCCACACCCTGTCCTAACTCAGATCGTATTGACCAGTGACAAGGCTTTCCCACACACTGTTGTAACCCAGATCGTATTGTCCATAGACGAGGCTTTCCCACACCCTGTCCTAACTCAGATCGTATTGTCCATAGACGATGCTTTCCCACACCCTGACATAACTCAAATGGTTTTGTCCATAGACGAGGCTTCCCCGCACCCTGTCGTAAATCATATGCTATTGTCCATAGTCGAGGAATTCCCACACCCTGTTCGAACTCATATCGTATTGTCCATAGATGAGGCTTTCCCACACCCTGTCGTAACTCAGATCGTATTGTCCATAGACAAGGCATTCCCACACACTGTCATAAGTCAGAGGGTATTGTCCATAGACGAGGCTTTCCCACACACTGTCGTAACTCATATCGTATTGTCCATAGACGAGGCTTTATCACACTCTGATTGAACTCAGATCTTATTGTCCATAGACGGGGCATTCCCACACACTGTCTTAACACAGATCGTATTGTCCATAGACGAGGCATTCCCACACACTGTCGTAACTCAGATCTTATTGTCCATAGATGAGGCTTTCCCACACCCTGTCCTAACTCAGATTGTATTGTACAAAGACGAGGCAATCCCACACACTGTCATAAGTCAGAGGGTATTGTCCATAGACGAGGCTTTCCCACACACTGTCGTAACTCAGATCGTATTGTCCATAGACGAGTCTATCCCACACACTGTCGTAACTCAGATTTTATTGTCCAAGGACCAGGCTTTCTCACACCCTGTCTTAATTGAGATTTGACTGTCCATGGACGAGGCTTTCCCACTCCCTGTCCTAACTCAGATTGCATTTTCCATAGACAAGGCTTTCCCACACCCTATCCTTACTCAGATTGTATTGTCGATAGACAAGGCATTCCCACACCCTGTCCTAACTCAGATCGTATTGTCCAGTGACAAGGCTTTCCCACACCGTGTCGTAACTCAGATTGTATTGTCCATAGACGAGGCATTCCCACACCCTGACGTAACTCAGATCGTAATCTCCATAGACGAGGCTTTACCACACATTCTTAACTCAGATCGTATTGCCCATAGACGAGGCTTTCCCACACCCTGTCTTACTCAGATTTTATTGTCCATAGGAAAGGCTTTCCCACACCTTGTCCTAACTCAGATTGCATTGTCCATAGACAAGGCGTTCCACACCCTGTCCTAACTCAGATTGTATTGATCATAGACGAGGTGTTCCCACACCCTGTCCTAACTCAAATCGTATTGTCCAGTATCATGGTTTTCCCACTCCCTGTCCTAACTCAGACCGTATTGTCCAGTGTCAAGGCTTTCCCACACCCTGTCTGAACTCAGATCGTATTGTCCATAGAGAAGGCATTCCCACACACTGTCGTAACTCAGATATTATTGTCCATATATGAGGCTTTCCCACACCCTGTCCTAACTCAGATCGTATTGTCCATGGACGAGGCTTTCCCACACACTGTCGTAACTCAGATCGTATTGTCCATAGACGAGGCTTTCCCACACCCTGTCCTAACTCAGATCGTATTGACCAGTGACAAGGCTTTCCCACACACTGTTGTAACCCAGATCGTATTGTCCATAGACGAGGCTTTCCCACACCCTGTCCTAACTCAGATCGTATTGTCCATAGACGATGCTTTCCCACACCCTGACATAACTCAAATGGTTTTGTCCATAGACGAGGCTTCCCCGCACCCTGTCGTAAATCATATGCTATTGTCCATAGTCGAGGAATTCCCACACCCTGTTCGAACTCATATCGTATTGTCCATAGATGAGGCTTTCCCACACCCTGTCGTAACTCAGATCGTATTGTCCATAGACAAGGCATTCCCACACACTGTCATAAGTCAGAGGGTATTGTCCATAGACGAGGCTTTCCCACACACTGTCGTAACTCATATCGTATTGTCCATAGACGAGGCTTTATCACACCCTGATTGAACTCAGATCTTATTGTCCATAGACGGGGCATTCCCACACACTGTCTTAACACAGATCGTATTGTCCATAGACGAGGCATTCCCACACACTGTCGTAACTCAGATCTTATTGTCCATAGATGAGGCTTTCCCACACCCTGTCCTAACTCAGATTGTATTGTACAAAGACGAGGCAATCCCACACACTGTCGTAAGTCAGAGGGTATTGTCCATAGACGAGGCTTTCCAACACCCTGTCTTAATTGAGATTTGACTGACCATAGACAAGGCATTCCCACACCCTGTCCTAACTCAGATCGTATTGTCCAGTGACAAGGCTTTCCCACACCGTGTCGTAACTCAGATTGTATTGTCCATAGACGAGGCATTCCCTCACCCTGACGTAACTCAGATCGTAATCTCCATAGACGAGGCTTTACCACACATTCTTAACTCAGATCGTATTGCCCATAGACGAGGCTTTCCCACACACTGTCGTAACTCAGATCCTATTGGCCATAAATGAGGCATTCCCACACCCTGTCGTAACTCAGATCGTACTGTCCATAGACGAGGCTTTACCACGCCGTATTAACTCAGCTCGTATTGTTCATAGACTAGGCTTTCCCACACACTGTCGTAACTCAGATCGTATTGTCCATAGACGAGGCTTACCCACACCCTGTCCACACTCAGATCGTATTGTCCATAGACGAGGCTTTCCCACACACTGTCATAAGTCAGAGGGTATTGTCCATAGACACACTGTCGTAACTCAGATTTTATTGTCCAAGGACCAGGCTTTCTCACACCCTGTCTTAATTGAGATTTGACTGTCCATGGACGAGGCTTTCCCACACCCTGTCGTAACTCAGATCGTATTGTCCATAGACGAGGCTTTACCACACCGTCTTAACTCAGATCGTATTGTTCATAGACTAGGCTTTCCCACAGACTGTCGTAACTCAGATCGTATTGTCCAGTGACAAGGCTTTCCCACAACGTGTCGTAACTCAGATTGTATTGTCCATAGACGAGGCATTCCCACACCCTGTCGTAACTCAGATCGTATTCTCCATAGACGAGGCTTTACCACACCGTCTTAACTCAGATTGTATTGTCCATAGACGAGGCTTTCCCACACACTGTCCTAACTCAGATTGCATTGGCCATAGACAAGGCGTTCCACACCCTGTCCTAACTCAGATTGTATTGTTCATAGACAAGGCGTTCCCACACCCTGTCCTAACTCAGATCGTATTGTCCATAGACAAGGCGTTCCACACCCTGTCCTAACTCAGATTGTATTGTCCAGAGACAAGGCACTCCCACACCCTGTCCTCACTCAGATCGTATTGTACATAGACGAGGCAATCCCACACACTGTCATAAGTCAGAGGGTATTGTCCATAGACGAGGCTTTCCCACACACTGTCGTAACTCAGATCGTATTGTCCATAGACGAGTCTATCCCACACACTGTCGTAACTCAGATTTTCTTGTCCAAGGACCAGGCTTTCTCACACCCTGTCTTAATTGAGATTTGACTGTCCATGGACGAGGCTTTCCCACTCCCTGTCCTAACTCAGATTGTATTTTCCATAGACAAGGCTTTCCCACACCCTATCCTTACTCAGATTGTATTGTCCATAGACAAGGCATTCCCACACACTGTCCTAACTCAGATCGTATTGTCCAGTGACAAGGCTTTCCCACACCGTGTCGTAACTCAGATTGTATTGTCCATAGACGAGGCATTCCCACACCCTGTCGTAACTCAGATCGTATTCTCCATAGACGAGGCTTTACCACACCGTCTTAACTCAGATTGTATTGTCCATAGACGAGGCTTTCCCACACACTGTCCTAACTCAGATTGTACTGTTCATAGATGAGGCGTTCCAACACCCTGTCCTAACTCAGATCGTATTGTCCATAGACGAGGCATTCCCACACCCTGTCCTAACTCACATCGTATATCCATTCACAAGGCTTTCCCACACCCTGTCCTAACTCAGACCGTATTATCGATACACAAGGTTTTCCCACACACTGTCCAAACTCAGATCATAATGTACATAGACGAGGCTTTCACACACCCTCTCCTAAGTCAGATCGTATTGTCAATAGACAAGGATTTCTCACACCCTGTGTTACTCAGATTGTATTGTCCATAGACGTTGCTTTCCCACACCATGTCCTAACTCAGATCATATTGTCCATAGACAAGGGTTTCCCTCACCCTGTCTTACTCAGATTTTATTGTCCATAGGAAAGGCTTTCCCACACCCTGTCCTATCTCAGATTGCATTGGCCATAGACAAGGCGTTCCACACCCTGTCCTAACTCAGATTGTATTGTTCATAGACAAGGCGTTCCCACACCCTGTCCTAACTCAGATCGTATTGTCCATAGACGAGGCTTTCCCACACCCTGTCGTAACTCAGATTGTAGTGTTCATAGACGAGGCGTTCCCACGCCCTGTCCTAACTCAGATTGTATTGTCCATAGATGAGGCTTTTCCACACACTGTCGTAACTCAGATTGTACTGTTCATAGACGAGGCTTTCCCACTCCCTGTCCTAACTCAGTTCGTATTGTCCAGTATCATGGTTTTCCCACTCCCTGTCCTAATTCAGACCGTATTGTCCAGTGTCAAGGCTTTCCCACACCCTGTCTGAACTCAGATCGTATTGTCCATAGAGAAGGCATTCCCACACACTGTCGTAACTCAGATCTTATTGTCCATATATGAGGCTTTCCCACACCCTGTCCTAACTCAGATCGTATTGTCCATGGACGAGGCTTTCCCACACACTGTCGTAACTCAGATCGTATTGTCCATAGATGAGGCTATCCCACACACTGTCGTAACTCAGATTTTATTGTCCAAGGACCAGGCTTTCAAACAGCCTGTCCTAACTCAGATTGTATTTTCCATAGACTAGGCTTTCCCACACCCTGTCCTTACTCAGATTTGATTGTCCATAGAGAAGGCATTCCTACACCCTGTTCTAACTCAGATCGTATTGTCCAGTGACAAGGCTTTCCCACACCGTGTCGTAACTCAGATTGTATTGTCCATAGACGAGGCATTCCCACACCCTGACGTAACTCAGATCGTAATCTCCATAGACGAGGCTTTACCACACATTCTTAACTCAGATCGTATTCCCCATAGACGAGGCTTTCCCACACACTGTCGTAACTCAGATCGTAATGTACATAGACGAGGCTTTCACACACCCTCTCCTAAGTCAGATCGTATTGTAAATAGACAAGGATTTCTCACACCCTGTCTTACTAAGATTGTATTGTCCATAGACGTTGCTTTCCCACACCATGTCCTAACTCAGATCATATTGTCCATAGACAAGGCTTTCCCACACGCTGTCTTATTTAGATTTTATTGTCCATAGGAAAGGCTTTCCCACACCCTGTCCTAACTCAGATTGCATTGGCCATAGACAAGGCGTTCCACACCCTGTCCTAACTCAGATTGTATTGTTCATAGACGAGGCGTTCCCACACCCTGTCCTAACTCAGATCGTATTGTCCATAAACGAGGCTTTCCCACACCCTGTAGTAACTCAGATTGTATTGTTCATAGACGAGGCGTTCCCACACCCTGTCCTAACTCAGTTCGTATTGTCCAGTATCATGGTTTTCCCACTCCCTGTCCTAACTCAGATCGTATTGTCCATAGAGAAGGCATTCCCACACACTGTCGTAACTCAGCTCTTATTGTCCATATATGAGGCTTTCCCACACCCTGTCCTAACTCAGATCGTATTGTCCATGGACGAGGCTTTCCCACACCCTGTCCTAACTCAGATCGTATTGACCAGTGACAAGGCTTTCCCACACCCTGTTGTAACTCAGATCGTATTGTCCATAGACGAGGCTTTCCCACACCCTGTCCTAACTCAGATCGTATTGACCAGTGACAAGGCTTTCCAACACCCTGTTGTAACCCAGATCGTATTGTCCATAGACGAGGCTTTCCCACACCCTGTCCTAACTCAGATCGTATTGTCCATAGACGATGCTTTCCCACACCCTGACATAACTCAAATGGTTTTGTCCATAGACGAGGCTTCCCCGCACCCTGTCGTAAATCATATGGTATTGTCCATAGTCGAGGCATTCCCACACCCTCTTCTAACTCATATCGTATTGTCCATAGATGAGGCTTTCCCACACCCTGTCGTAACTCAGATCGTATTGTCCATAGACAAGGCATTCCCACACACTATCATAAGTCAGAGGGTATTGTCCATAGACGAGGCTTTCCCACACACTGTCGTAACTCAGATCGTATTGTCCATAGACGAGTCTATCCCACACACTGTCGTAACTCAGATCGTATTGTCCATAGACAAGGCATTCCCACGCACTGTCATAACTCAGAGGGTATTGTCCATAGACGAGGCTTTCCCACACACTGTCGTAACTCATATCGTATTGTCCATAGACGAGGCTTTATCACACCCTGATTGAACTCAGATCTTATTGTCCATAGACGGGGCATTCCCACACACTGTCTTAACACAGATCGTATTGTCCATAGACGAGGCATTCCCACACACTGTCGTAACTAAGATCTTATTGTCCATAGATGAGGCTTTCCCACACCCTGTCCTAACTCAGATTGTATTGTACAAAGACGAGGCAATCCCACACACTGTCATAAGTCAGAGGGTATTGTCCATAGACGAGGCTTTCCCACACACTGTCGTAACTCAGATCGTATTGTCCATAGACCTGTCTATCCCACACACTGTCGTAACTCAGATTTTATTGTCCAAGGACCAGGCTTTCCCACACCCTGTATTAATTGAGGTTTGACTGTCCATAGACAAGGCATTCCCACACCCTGTCCTAACTCAGATCGTATTGTCCAGTGACAAGGCTTTCCCACACCGTGTCGTAACTCAGATTGTATTGTCCATAGACGAGGCATTCCCACACCCTGACGTAACTCAGATCGTATTCTCCATAGACGAGGCTTTACCACACATTCTTAACTCAGATCGTATAGTCCATAGATGAGGCTATCCCACACACTGTCGTAACTGAGATTGTATTGTCCATAGCCGAGGCATTCCCACACCCTGTCGTAACTCAGATCATATTGTCCATAGACGAGGCTTTACCACACCGTCTTAACACAGATCGTATTGTTCATAGACAAGGCTTTCCCACACACTGTCGTAACTCAGATCGTATTGTCCATAGACGAGGCATTCCCACACACTGTCTTCACTTAGATCGTATTGTCCATAGACGAGGCATTCCTACACACTGTCGTAACTCAGATCTTATTGTCCATAGATGAGGCTTTCCCACACCCTGTCCTAACTCAGATTGTATTGTACATAGACGAGGCAATCCCACACACTGTCATAAGTTAGAGGAGATTGTCCATAGACGAGGCTTTCCCACACACTGTCGTAACTCAGATCGTATTGTCCGTAGACGAGTCTATCCCACGCACTGTCGTAACTCAGATTTTATTGTCCAAGGACCAGGCTTTCTCACACCCTGTCTTAATTGAGATTTGACTGTCCATGGACGAGGCTTTCCCGCACCCTGTCCTAACTCAGATTGTATTTTCCATAGACAAGGCTTTCCCACACCCTATCCTTACTCAGATTGTATTGTCCATAGACAAGGCATTCCCACACCCTGTCCTAACTCAGATCGTATTGTCCAGTGACAAGGCTTTCCCACACCGTCTCGTAACTCAGATTGTATTGTCCATAGACGAGGCATTCCCACACCCTGTCGTAACTCAGATCGTATTCTCCATAGACGAGGCTTTACCACAACGTCTTAACTCAGATCGTATTGTCCATAGACGAGGCTTTCCCACACCCTGTCTTAACTCAGGTCATATTGTCCATAGACGAGGTTTTCCCAAACACTGTCCTAACTCAGATCTTATTGTCCATAGATGAGGCTTTCCCACACCCTGTCCTAACTCAGACTGTATTGTCCATAGACGAGACATTCCCACAACCTGTCCTAACTCAGATTGTATTGTTCATAGACAAGGCTTTCCCACACTCTGTCGTAAATCAGATCGTATTGTCAATAGACGAGGCTTGACCACACAGTCTTAACTCAGATAGTATTGTCCATAGACGTTGCTTTCCCACACCATGTCCTAACTCAGATCATATTGTCCATAGACAAGGCTTTCCCACACACTACCTTACTCAGATTTTATTGTCCATAGGAAAGGCTTTCCCACACACTGTCCTAACTCAGATTGCATTGGCCATAGACGAGGCGTTCCCACACCCTGTCCTAACTCAGATCGTATTGACCAAAGACAAGTCTTTCCCATACCCTGTTGTAACTCAGATCGTATTGTCCATAGACGAGGCTTTCTCACACCCTGTCCTAACTCAGATCGTATTGACCAGTGACAAGGCTTTCCCACACCCAGTTGTAACTCAGATCGTATTGTCCATAGACGAGGCTTTCCCACACCCTGTCCTAACTCAGATCGTATTGTCCATAGACGAGGCTTTCCCACATCCTGTCCTAACTCAGATCGTGTTGTCCGTAGAAAAGGGTTTCCCACACCCTGTCGTAACTCAGATGGTTTTGTACAGAGACGATGCTTTCCCACACCCTGACATAACTCAAATGGTTTTGTCCATTGACGAGGCTTCCCCGAACCGTGTCGTAACTCATATGGTATTGTCCATAGTCGAGGCATTCCCACAGCCTGTCGTAACTCATATCGTATTGTCCATAGATGAGGCTTTCCCACACCCTGTCGTAACTCAGATCGTATTTTCCATAGACAAGGCATTCCCACACACTGTCATAAGTCAGAGGGTATTGTCCATAGACGAGGCTTTCCCACACACTGTCGTAACTCAGATCGTATTGTCCATAGACAAGGCATTCCCACACACTGTCGTAACTCATATCGTATTGTCCATAGACGAAGCTTTATCACACCCTGATTGAACTCAGATCTTATTGTCCATAGACGGGGCATTCCCACACACTGTCTTAACACAGATCGTATTGTCCATAGACGAGGCTTTCCCACACCCTGTCCTAACTCAGATCGTATTGTCCATAGACGATGCTTTCCCACACCCTGACATAACTCAAATGGTTTTGTCCATAGACGAGGCTTCCCCGCACCCTGTCGTAAATCATATGGTATTGTCCATAGTCGAGGCATTCCCACACCCTCTTCTAACTCATATCGTATTGTCCATAGATGAGGCTTTCCCACACCCTGTCGTAACTCAGATCGTATTGTCCATAGACAAGGCATTCCCACACACTATCATAAGTCAGAGGGTATTGTCCATAGACGAGGCTTTCCCACACACTGTCGTAACTCAGATCGTATTGTCCATAGACGAGTCTATCCCACACACTGTCGTAACTCAGATCGTATTGTCCATAGACAAGGCATTCCCACGCACTGTCATAACTCAGAGGGTATTGTCCATAGATGAGGCTTTCCCACACACTGTCGTAACTCATATCGTATTGTCCATAGACGAGGCTTTATCACACCCTGATTGAACTCAGATCTTATTGTCCATAGACGGGGCATTCCCACACACTGTCTTAACACAGATCGTATTGTCCATAGACGAGGCATTCCCACACACTGTCGTAACTCAGATCTTATTGTCCATAGATGAGGCTTTCCCACACCCTGTCCTAACTCAGATTGTATTGTACAAAGACGAGGCAATCCCACACACTGTCATAAGTCAGAGGGTATTGTCCATAGACGAGGCTTTCCCACACACTGTCGTAACTCAGATCGTATTGTCCATAGACCTGTCTATCCCACACACTGTCGTAACTCAGATTTTATTGTCCAAGGACCAGGCTTTCCCACACCCTGTATTAATTGAGGTTTGACTGTCCATAGACAAGGCATTCCCACACCCTGTCCTAACTCAGATCGTATTGTCCAGTGACAAGGCTTTCCCACACCGTGTCGTAACTCAGATTGTATTGTCCATAGACGAGGCATTCCCACACCCTGACGTAACTCAGATCGTATTCTCCATAGACGAGGCTTTACCACACATTCTTAACTCAGATCGTATAGTCCATAGATTAGGCTATCCCACACACTGTCGTAACTGAGATTGTATTGTCCATAGCCGAGGCATTCCCACACCCTGTCGTAACTCAGATCATATTGTCCATAGACGAGGCTTTACCACACCGTCTTAACACAGATCGTATTGTTCATAGACAAGGCTTTCCCACACACTGTCGTAACTCAGATCGTATTGTCCATAGACGAGGCATTCCCACACACTGTCTTCACTTAGATCGTATTGTCCATAGACGAGGCATTCCTACACACTGTCGTAACACAGATCTTATTGTCCATAGATGAGGCTTTCCCACACCCTGTCCTAACTCAGATTGTATTGTACATAGACGAGGCAATCCCACACACTGTCATAAGTTAGAGGAGATTGTCCATAGACGAGGCTTTCCCACACACTGTCGTAACTCAGATCGTATTGTCCGTAGACGAGTCTATCCCACGCACTGTCGTAACTCAGATTTTATTGTCCAAGGACCAGGCTTTCTCACACCCTGTCTTAATTGAGATTTGACTGTCCATGGACGAGGCTTTCCCGCACCCTGTCCTAACTCAGATTGTATTTTCCATAGACAAGGCTTTCCCACACCCTATCCTTACTCAGATTGTATTGTCCATAGACAAGGCATTCCCACACCCTGTCCTAACTCAGATCGTATTGTCCAGTGACAAGGCTTTCCCACACCGTCTCGTAACTCAGATTGTATTGTCCATAGACGAGGCATTCCCACACCCTGTCGTAACTCAGATCGTATTCTCCATAGACGAGGCTTTACCACAACGTCTTAACTCAGATCGTATTGTCCATAGACGAGGCTTTCCCACACCCTGTCTTAACTCAGGTCATATTGTCCATAGACGAGGTTTTCCCAAACACTGTCCTAACTCAGATCTTATTGTCCATAGATGAGGCTTTCCCACACCCTGTCCTAACTCAGACTGTATTGTCCATAGACGAGACATTCCCACAACCTGTCCTAACTCAGATTGTATTGTTCATAGACAAGGCTTTCCCACACTCTGTCGTAAATCAGATCGTATTGTCAATAGACGAGGCTTGACCACACAGTCTTAACTCAGATAGTATTGTCCATAGACGTTGCTTTCCCACACCATGTCCTAACTCAGATCATATTGTCCATAGACAAGGCTTTCCCACACACTAACTTACTCAGATTTTATTGTCCATAGGAAAGGCTTTCCCACACACTGTCCTAACTCAGATTGCATTGGCCATAGACGAGGCGTTCCCACACCCTGTCCTAACTCAGATCGTATTGACCAAAGACAAGTCTTTCCCATACCCTGTTGTAACTCAGATCGTATTGTCCATAGACGAGGCTTTCTCACACCCTGTCCTAACTCAGATCGTATTGACCAGTGACAAGGCTTTCCCACACCCAGTTGTAACTCAGATCGTATTGTCCATAGACGAGGCTTTCCCACACCCTGTCCTAACTCAGATCGTATTGTCCATAGACGAGGCTTTCCCACATCCTGTCCTAACTCAGATCGTGTTGTCCGTAGAAAAGGGTTTCCCACACCCTGTCGTAACTCAGATGGTTTTGTACAGAGACGATGCTTTCCCACACCCTGACATAACTCAAATGGTTTTGTCCATTGACGAGGCTTCCCCGAACCGTGTCGTAACTCATATGGTATTGTCCATAGTCGAGGCATTCCCACAGCCTGTCGTAACTCATATCGTATTGTCCATAGATGAGGCTTTCCCACACCCTGTCGTAACTCAGATCGTATTTTCCATAGACAAGGCATTCCCACACACTGTCATAAGTCAGAGGGTATTGTCCATAGACGAGGCTTTCCCACACACTGTCGTAACTCAGATCGTATTGTCCATAGACAAGGCATTCCCACACACTGTCGTAACTCATATCGTATTGTCCATAGACGAAGCTTTATCACACCCTGATTGAACTCAGATCTTATTGTCCATAGACGGGGCATTCCCACACACTGTCTTAACACAGATCGTATTGTCCATAGACGAGGCTTTCCCACACCCTGTCCTAACTCAGATCGTATTGTCCATAGACGATGCTTTCCCACACCCTGACATAACTCAAATGGTTTTGTCCATAGACGAGGCTTCCCCGCACCCTGTCGTAAATCATATGGTATTGTCCATAGTCGAGGCATTCCCACACCCTCTTCTAACTCATATCGTATTGTCCATAGATGAGGCTTTACCACACCCTGTCGTAACTCAGATCGTATTGTCCATAGACAAGGCATTCCCACACACTATCATAAGTCAGAGGGTATTGTCCATAGACGAGGCTTTCCCACACACTGTCGTAACTCAGATCGTATTGTCCATAGACGAGTCTATCCCACACACTGTCGTAACTCAGATCGTATTGTCCATAGACAAGGCATTCCCACGCACTGTCATAACTCAGAGGGTATTGTCCATAGACGAGGCTTTCCCACACACTGTCGTAACTCATATCGTATTGTCCATAGACGAGGCTTTATCACACCCTGATTGAACTCAGATCTTATTGTCCATAGACGGGGCATTCCCACACACTGTCTTAACACAGATCGTATTGTCCATAGACGAGGCATTCCCACACACTGTCGTAACTCAGATCTTATTGTCCATAGATGAGGCTTTCCCACACCCTGTCCTAACTCAGATTGTATTGTACAAAGACGAGGCAATCCCACACACTGTCATAAGTCAGAGGGTATTGTCCATAGACGAGGCTTTCCCACACACTGTCGTAACTCAGATCGTATTGTCCATAGACCTGTCTATCCCACACACTGTCGTAACTCAGATTTTATTGTCCAAGGACCAGGCTTTCCCACACCCTGTATTAATTGAGGTTTGACTGTCCATAGACAAGGCATTCCCACACCCTGTCCTAACTCAGATCGTATTGTCCAGTGACAAGGCTTTCCCACACCGTGTCGTAACTCAGATTGTATTGTCCATAGACGAGGCATTCCCACACCCTGACGTAACTCAGATCGTATTCTCCATAGACGAGGCTTTACCACACATTCTTAACTCAGATCGTATAGTCCATAGATGAGGCTATCCCACACACTGTCGTAACTGAGATTGTATTGTCCATAGCCGAGGCATTCCCACACCCTGTCGTAACTCAGATCATATTGTCCATAGACGAGGCTTTACCACACCGTCTTAACACAGATCGTATTGTTCATAGACAAGGCTTTCCCACACACTGTCGTAACTCAGATCGTATTGTCCATAGACGAGGCATTCCCACACACTGTCTTCACTTAGATCGTATTGTCCATAGACGAGGCATTCCTACACACTGTCGTAACACAGATCTTATTGTCCATAGATGAGGCTTTCCCACACCCTGTCCTAACTCAGATTGTATTGTACATAGACGAGGCAATCCCACACACTGTCATAAGTTAGAGGAGATTGTCCATAGACGAGGCTTTCCCACACACTGTCGTAACTCAGATCGTATTGTCCGTAGACGAGTCTATCCCACGCACTGTCGTAACTCAGATTTTATTGTCCAAGGACCAGGCTTTCTCACACCCTGTCTTAATTGAGATTTGACTGTCCATGGACGAGGCTTTCCCGCACCCTGTCCTAACTCAGATTGTATTTTCCATAGACAAGGCTTTCCCACACCCTATCCTTACTCAGATTGTATTGTCCATAGACAAGGCATTCCCACACCCTGTCCTAACTCAGATCGTATTGTCCAGTGACAAGGCTTTCCCACACCGTCTCGTAACTCAGATTGTATTGTCCATAGACGAGGCATTCCCACACCCTGTCGTAACTCAGATCGTATTCTCCATAGACGAGGCTTTACCACAACGTCTTAACTCAGATCGTATTGTCCATAGACGAGGCTTTCCCACACCCTGTCTTAACTCAGGTCATATTGTCCATAGACGAGGTTTTCCCAAACACTGTCCTAACTCAGATCTTATTGTCCATAGATGAGGCTTTCCCACACCCTGTCCTAACTCAGACTGTATTGTCCATAGACGAGACATTCCCACAACCTGTCCTAACTCAGATTGTATTGTTCATAGACAAGGCTTTCCCACACTCTGTCGTAAATCAGATCGTATTGTCAATAGACGAGGCTTGACCACACAGTCTTAACTCAGATAGTATTGTCCATAGACGTTGCTTTCCCACACCATGTCCTAACTCAGATCATATTGTCCATAGACAAGGCTTTCCCACACACTACCTTACTCAGATTTTATTGTCCATAGGAAAGGCTTTCCCACACACTGTCCTAACTCAGATTGCATTGGCCATAGACGAGGCGTTCCCACACCCTGTCCTAACTCAGATCGTATTGACCAAAGACAAGTCTTTCCCATACCCTGTTGTAACTCAGATCGTATTGTCCATAGACGAGGCTTTCTCACACCCTGTCCTAACTCAGATCGTATTGACCAGTGACAAGGCTTTCCCACACCCAGTTGTAACTCAGATCGTATTGTCCATAGACGAGGCTTTCCCACACCCTGTCCTAACTCAGATCGTATTGTCCATAGACGAGGCTTTCCCACATCCTGTCCTAACTCAGATCGTGTTGTCCGTAGAAAAGGGTTTCCCACACCCTGTCGTAACTCAGATGGTTTTGTACAGAGACGATGCTTTCCCACACCCTGACATAACTCAAATGGTTTTGTCCATTGACGAGGCTTCCCCGAACCGTGTCGTAACTCATATGGTATTGTCCATAGTCGAGGCATTCCCACAGCCTGTCGTAACTCATATCGTATTGTCCATAGATGAGGCTTTCCCACACCCTGTCGTAACTCAGATCGTATTTTCCATAGACAAGGCATTCCCACACACTGTCATAAGTCAGAGGGTATTGTCCATAGACGAGGCTTTCCCACACACTGTCGTAACTCAGATCGTATTGTCCATAGACAAGGCATTCCCACACACTGTCGTAACTCATATCGTATTGTCCATAGACGAAGCTTTATCACACCCTGATTGAACTCAGATCTTATTGTCCATAGACGGGGCATTCCCACACACTGTCTTAACACAGATCGTATTGTCCATAGACGAGGCATTCCCTCACACTGTCGTAACTCAGATCTTATTGTCCATAGATGAGTCTTTCCCACACCCTGTCCTAACTCAGATTGTATTGTACAAAGACGAGGCAATCCCACACACTGTCATAAGTCAGAGGGTATTGTCCATAGACGAGGCTTTCACACACACTGTCGTAACTCAGATCGTATTGTCCATAGACGAGTCTATCCCACACACTGTCGTAACTCAGATTTTATTGTCCAAGGACCAGGCTTTCCCACACCCTGTCTTAATTGAGATTTGACTGTCCATAGACAAGTCATTCCCACACCCTGTCCTAACTCAGATCGTATTGTCCAGTGACAAGGCTTTCCCACACCGTGTCGTAACTCAGATTGTATTGTCCATAGACGAGGCATTCCCACACCCTGACGTAACTCAGATAGTATTGTCCATAGAAGAGGCTTTACCACACCGTCTTAACTCGGATCGTATTGTCCATAGACGAGGCTTTCCCAAACACTGTCGTAACTCAGATCGTATTGTCCATAGACGAGGCTTTCCCACACACTGTCGTAACTCAGATCGTATTGTCCATAGACGAGGCTTTCCCAAACACTGTCCTCACTCAGATCGTATTGTCCATAGACGAGGCTTTCCCAAACCCTGTCGCAACTCAGATGGTATTGTCCAGAGACAAGGCATTCCCACACACTGTATTAACTTAGATCGTATTGCCCATAGAGAAGGCATTCCCACACACTGTCGTAACTCAGATCTTATTGTCCATATATGAGGCTTTCCCACACCCTGTCCTAACTCAGATCGTATTGTCCATGGACGAGTCTTTCCCACACACTGTCGTAACTCAGATCGTATTGTCCATAGATGAGGCTATCCCACACACTGTCTTAACTCAGATTGTATTGTCCATAGACAAGGCATTCCCACACACTGTCGTAACTCAGATTGTATTCTCCACAGATGAGGCATTCCCACACCCTGTCGTAACTCAGATCGTATTCTCCATAGACGAGGCTTTACCACACCGTCTTAACTCAGATCGTATTGTCCATAGACGAGGCTTTCCCACACACTGTCATAACTCAGATCGTATTGTCCATAGATGAGGCTTACCCACACCCTGTCCTAACTCAGATCTTATTGTCCATAGATGAGGCTTTCCCACACCCTGTCCTAACTCAGATCTTATTGTCCATAGACAAGGCTTTCCCACACCCTGTCTTACTCAGATTTTATTGTCCATAGGAAAGGCTTTCCCACACCCTGTCCTAACTCAGATTGCATTGGCCATAGACAAGGCGTTCCACACCCTGTCCTAACTCAGATTGTATTGTTCATAGACGAGGCGTTCCCACACCCTATCCTAACTCAGATTGTATTGTCCATAGATGAGGCTTTTCCACACACTGTCGTAACTCAGATTGTACTGTTCATAGACGAGGCTTTCCCACTCCCTGTCCTAACTCAGTTCGTATTGTCCAGTATCATGGTTTTCCCACTCCCTGTCCTAACTCAGGCCGTATTGTCCAGTGTCAAGGCTTTCCCACAAACTGTCGTTACTCAAATCATATTGTCCAGGGACGAGGCTTTCCCACACACTGTAGTAACGCAGATCGTATTATCCATAGACGAGGCCTTCCCGCACACTGTAGTAACTCAGATTGTATTGTCCATAGACGAGGCATTCCCACACCCTGTCCTAACTCAGATAGTATTGTCCCTAGACGAGGCTTTACCACACCGTCTTAACTCGGATCGTATTGTCCATAGACGAGGCTTTCCCAAACACTGTCGTAACTCAGATCGTATTGTCCATAGACGAGGCTTTCCCACACACTGTCGTAACTCAGATCGTATTGTCCATAGACGAGGCTTTCCCAAACACTGTCCTCACTCAGATCGTATTGTCCATAGACGAGGCTTTCCCAAACCCTGTCGCAACTCAGATGGTATTGTCCAGAGACAAGGCATTCCCACAGCCTGTCTGAACTCAGATTGTATTGTCCATAGACGAGGCATTCCCACACACTGTATTAACTTAGATCGTATTGCCCATAGAGAAGGCATTCCCACACACTGTCTTAACTCAGATCTTATTGTCCATATATGAGGCTTTCCCACACCCTGTCCTAACTCAGATCGTATTGTCCATGGACGAGTCTTTCCCACACACTGTCGTAACTCAGATCGTATTGTCCATAGATGAGGCTATCCCACACACTGTCTTAACTCAGATTGTATTGTCCATAGACAAGGCATTCCCACACACTGTCGTAACTCAGATTGTATTCTCCACAGATGAGGCATTCCCACACCCTGTCGTAACTCAGATCGTATTCTCCATAGACGAGGCTTTACCACACCGTCTTAACTCAGATCGTATTGTCCATAGACGAGGCTTTCCCACACACTGTCGTAACTCAGATCGTATTGTCCATAGATGAGGCTTACCCACACCCTGTCCTAACTCAGATCTTATTGTCCATAGATGAGGCTTTCCCACACCCTGTCCTAACTCAGATCGTATTGTCCATGGACGAGGCTTACCCACACCCTGTCGTAACTCAGATCATATTGTGCATAGACGAAGCTTTCCCACACCCTGTTCTCACTCACATCGTATTGTCCATAGACGAGGCTTTCCCACACACTGTCGTAACTCAGATGGTATTGTCCAGAGACAAGGCATTCCCACACCCTGTCTGAACTCAGATCGTATTGTCCATAGATGAGGCATTCCCACACACTGTCTTAACTTAGATCGTATTGTCCATAGAGAAGGCATACCCACACACTGTCGTAACTCAGATCTTATTGTCCATAGATGAGGCTTTCCCACACCCTGTCCTATCTCAGATTGTATTGTCCATAGAAAAGGCTTTCCCACACACTGTCGTAAATCAGATCGTATTGTCAATAGACGAGGCTTGACCACACACTGTCTTAACTCAGATCGTATTGTCCATAGATGAGGCATTCCCACACACTGTCCTAACTCAGATTGCATTGGCCATAGACGAGGCTTTCCCACACCCTGTCCTAACTCAGATTGTACTGTCCATAGACGAGGCTTTCCCACACACTGTCGTAACTCAGATAGTATTGTCCATAGACGAGGCTTTCACACACCCTCTTCTAAGTCAGATCGTATTTTCCATAGACAAGGCTTTCCCACACCCTGTCCTTACTGAGATTTGATTGTCCATAGACAAGGCATTCCCACACCCTGTTCTAACTCAGATCGTATTGTCCAGTGACATGGCTTTCCCGCACAGTGTCGTAACTGAGATTGTATTGTCCATAGCCGAGGCATTCCCACACCCTGTCGTAACTCAGATCGTATAGTCCATAGACAAGGCTTTCCCACACACTGTCGTAACTCAGTTTGTATTGTCCAGTGTCAAGGCTTTCCCACACACTGCCCTAACTCAGATTGTATAGTTCATAGACAAGGCTTTCCCACACACTGTCGTAACTCAGATCATATTGTCCAGAGACGAGGTTTTCCGACACACTGTCGTAACTCAGATCGTATTGTCCATAGACAAGACTTTCCCACACCCTCTCCTAACTCAGATTGTATGGTCCATAGACAAGGCTTTCCCACAACCTGTCCTAACTCAGATTGTACTGTCCATAGACGAAGCTTTCCCACACTCAGTACTAACTGAGATCGTATATTCCATAGACAAGGCTTTCCCACACCCTGTCTTACTCAGATTGTATTGTCCATAGGAGAGGCTTTCCCACACACTGTCCTAACTCAGATTGCATTGGCCATAGACGAGGCTTTGCCACACCCTGTCCTAACTCAGATTGTACTGTCCATAGACGAGGCTTTCCCACACACTGTCGTAACTCAGATAGTATTGTCCATAGATGAGGCATTCCCACACTCAGTACTAACTGAGATCGTATTGTCCATAGACAAGGCTTTCCCACACCCTGTCTTACTCAGATTGTATTGTCCATAGGAGAGGCTTTCCCACACACTGTCCTAACTCAGATTGCATTGGCCATAGACGAGGCTTTCCCACACCCTGTCCTAACTCAGATCGTATTGTCCATAGACGAGGCTTTCCCACACACTGTCCTAACTCAGATAGTATTGTCCAGTGACAAGGCTTTCCCACACCCTGTCGTAACTCAGATGGTATTGTACAGAGACGCTGCTTTCCCACACCCTCACATAACTCAGATGGTTTTCTCCATAGACGAGGCTTCCCCGCACCCTGTCGTAACACAGAATGTATTGTCCTTAGACGAGGCTTTCCCACACCCTGTCCTAACTCAGATCGTATTGACCATAGACGAGGCATTCCCACACACTGTCTTAACTCAGATCGTATTGTCCATAGACGAGGCAATCCCACACCCTGTCGTAACTCAGATCGTATTGTCCATAGACGAGGCTTTACCACACCGTCTTAACTCAGATCGTATATCCATACACAAGGCTTTCCCACACCCTGTCCTCACTCAGACCGTAATGTCCATAGACGAGGCTTTTCCACACCCTCTCCTAAGTCAGATCATTTTGTCAATAGACAAGGCTTTCCCACACTCTGTCTTACTCAGATTTTATTGTCCATAGGAAAGGCTTTCCCACACCCTGTCCTAACTCAGATTGCATTGGCCATAGACAAGGCGTTCCCTCACCCTGTCCTCCCTCAGATCGTATTGTCCATAGACGAGTCTTTCCCACTCCCTGTCCTAACTCAGTTTGTATTGTCCAGTGTAAAGGCTTTCCCACTCCCTGTCCTAACTCAGTTTGTATTGTCCAGTGTCAAGGCTTTCCCACACACTGTCGTATCTCAGATTGTATTGTTCATAGACGAGGCTTTCCCATTCCCTGTCCTAACTCAGATCGTATTGTCCAGTGACAAGGCTTTCCCACACCCTGTCGTAACTGAGATCGTATTGTCCATAGACAAGACTTTCCCACACCCTCTCCTAACTCAGATAGTATTGTCCATAGACAAGGCTTTCCCACAACCTGTCCCAACTCAGATTGTAATGTCCAGAGACAAAACTTTGACACACACTGTCGTAACTCAGATAGTATTGTCCATAGACGAGGCATTCCCACACTCAGTACTAACTGAGATCGTATTGTCCATAGACTAGGCTTTCTCACACACTGTCCTCACTGAGGTCGTATTATCGATAGACGAGGATTTCCCACACCCTGTCGTAACTCAGATCGGATTGTCCATAGACGAGGCTTTCCCACACAATGTTGTAACTCAGTTAGTATTGTGAATAGACGAGGCATTCCCACAACCTGTCGTACCTCAGATCGAATTGGGCATATACGAGGCATTCCCACACCCTGTAGTAACTCAGATCGTATATCCATACGCAAGGCTTTCCCACACCCTGTCCTTACTCAGACCATAATGTCCATAGACGAGGCTTTCCCACACCCTCTCCTAAGTCAGATCATATTGTCCATAGACAAGGCGTTCCCACACCCTGTCTTACTCAGATTTTCTTGTCCATAGGAAAGGCTTTCCCACACACAGTCCTAACTCAGATTGCATTGGTCATAGACGAGGCATTCCCACACCCTGTCCTAACTCAGATCGTATTGTCCATAGACGAGGCTTTCCCACACCCTGTCCTAACTCAGATCGTATTGTCCAGTGACAAGGCTTTCCCACACCCTGTCGTAACTCAGATCGTATTGTCCATAGACGAGACTTGACCACACCCTGTCTTAACTCAGATCGTATTGTCCGTAGACGATGCTTTCCCACACCCTGTCGTTACTCATATCGTATTGTCCATAGACGAGGCTTTATCACACCCTGTCTGAACTCAGATCGTATTGTCCATAGACGAGGCTTTACCACACCGTCTTAACACAAATCGTATTGTCCATAGACGAGGCTTTCCCACACACTTTCGTAACACAGATCATATTATCCATAGACGAGGCTTTCCCACACCCTGTTGTAACTCAGATTTTATTGTCCAAGGACCAGGCTGTCCCACACACTGTCTTAATTGAGATTTGACTGTCCATGGACGAGGCTTTCCCACACCCTGTCCTAACTCAGATCGTATTGTCCAGTGACAAGGCATTCCCACACCGTGTCGTAACTCAGATTGTATTGTCCATAGACGAGGCACTCCTTCACCCTGTCGTAACTCAGATCGTATTGTCCATAGACGAGGCTTTACCACACCGTCTTAACTCAGATGGTATTGTCCATAGACGAGGCTTTCCCACACACAGTCGTAACACAAATCGTATTGTCCATAGACGAGGCATTCCCACACACTGTCGTAACTCAGATCGTATATCCATACACAAGGCTTTCCCACACCCTGTCCTCACTCAGACCGTAATGTCCATAGACGAGGCTTTTCCACACCCTCTCCTAAGTCAGATCGTTTTGTCAATAGACAAGGCTTTCCCACACTCTGTCTTACTCAGATTTTATTGTCCATGGGAAAGGCTTTCCCACACCCTGTCCTAACTCAGATTGCATTGGCCATAGACAAGGCATTCCCTCACCCTGTCCTCACTCAGATCATATTGTCCATAGACGAGTCTTTCCCACTCCCTCCTATCTCAGATCGTATTGTCCATAGGCAAGACATTCCCACTCCCTGTCCTAACTCAGTTTGTATTGTCCAGTGTAAAGGCTTTCCCACTCCCTGTCCTAACTCAGTTTGTATTGTCCAGTGTCAAGGCTTTCCCACACACTGTCGTATCTCAGATCGTACTGTTCATAGACGAGGCTTTCCCACTCCCTGTCCTAACTCAGTTTGTATTGTCCAGTGTCAAGGCTTTCCCACACACTGTCGTATCTCAGATTGTATTGTTCATAGACGAGACTTTCCCATTCCCTGTCGTAACTCAGATCATATTGTCCATAGACAAGGATTTCTCACACCCTGTCTTACTCAGATTTTATTGTCCATAGACGTTGCTTTCCCACACCCTCTCCTAAGTCAGATCATATTGTCCATAGACAAGGCGTTCCCACACCCTGTCTTACTCAGATTTTCTTGTCCATAGGAAAGGCTTTCCCACACACAGTCCTAACTCAGATTGCATTGGTCATAGACGAGGCATTCCCACACCCTGTCCTAACTCAGATCGCATTGGTCATAGACGAGGCATTCCCACACCCTGTCCTAACTCAGATCGTATTGTCCATAGACGAGGCTTTCCCACACCCTGTCCTAACTCAGATCGTATTGTCCAGTGACAAGGCTTTCCCACACCCTGTCGTAACTCAGATCGTATTGTCCATAGACGAGACTTGACCACACCCTGTCTTAACTCAGATCGTATTGTCCGTAGACGATGCTTTCCCACACCCTGTCGTTACTCATATCGTATTGTCCATAGACGAGGCTTTATCACACCCTGTCTGAACTCAGATCGTATTGTCCATAGACGAGGCTTTACCACACCGTCTTAACACAAATCGTATTGTCCATAGACGAGGCTTTCCCACACACTTTCGTAACACAGATCATATTATCCATAGACGAGGCTTTCCCACACCCTGTTGTAACTCAGATTTTATTGTCCAAGGACCAGGCTGTCCCACACACTGTCTTAATTGAGATTTGACTGTCCATGGACGAGGCTTTCCCACACCCTGTCCTAACTCAGATCGTATTGTCCAGTGACAAGGCTTTCCCACACCGTGTCGTAACTCAGATTGTATTGTCCATAGACGAGGCACTCCTTCACCCTGTCATAACTCAGATCGTATTGTCCATAAACGAGGCTTTACCACACCGTCTTAACTCAGATGGTATTGTCCATAGACGAGGCATTCCCACACACTTTCATAACTCAGATCGTATATCCATACACAAGGCTTTCCCACACCCTGTCCTCACTCAGACCGTAATGTCCATAGACGAGGCTTTTCCTCACCCTCTCCTAAGTCAGATCGTTTTGTCAATAGACAAGGCTTTCCCACACTCTGTCTTACTCAGATTTTATTGTCCATAGGAAAGGCTTTCCCACACCCTGTCCTAACTCAGATTGCATTGGCCATAGACAAGGCATTCCCTCACCCTGTCCTCACTCAGATCGTATTGTCCATAGACGAGTCTTTCCCACTCCCTCCTATCTCAGATCGTATTGTCCATAGGCAAGACTTTCCCACTCCCTGTCCTAACTCAGTTTGTATTGTCCAGTTTCCAGGCTTTCCCACACACTGTCGTATCTCAGATTGTATTGTTCATAGACGAGGCTTTCTCATTCCCTGTCCTAACTCAGTTTGTATTGTCCAGTGTCAAGGCTTTCCCACACTCTGTCGTATCTCAGATTGTATTGTTCATAGACGAGGCTTTCCCATTCCCTGTCCTAACTCAGATCGTATTGTCCAGTGTCAAGGCTTTCCCACACCCTGTCGTAACTGAGATCGCATTGTCCATAGACAAGACTTTCCCACACCCTCTCCTAACTCAGATAGTATTGTCCATAGACAAGGCTTTCCCACAACCTGTCCTAACTCAGATTGTAATGTCCAGAGACAAAACTTTGCCACACACTGTCGTAACTCAGATAGTATTGTCCATAGACGAGGCATTCCCACACTCAGTACTAACTGAGATCGTATTGTCCATAGACTAGGCTTTCTCACACACTGTCCTCACTGAGGTCGTATTATCGATAGACGAGGATTTCCCACACCCTGTCGTAACTCAGATCGGATTGTCCATAGACGAGGCATTCCCACACACTGTTGTAACTCAGTTCGTATTGAGAATAGACGAGGCATTCCCACAACCTGTCGTACCTCAGATCGAGTTGGGCATATACGAGGCATTCCCACACCCTGTATTAACTCAGATCGTATATCCATACGCAAGGCTTTCCCACACCCTGTCCTTACTCAGACCATAATGTCCATAGACGAGGCTTTCTCACACCCTCTCCTAAGTCGGATCGTATTGTCAATAGACAAGGATTTCTCACACCCTGTCTTACTCAGATTTTATTGTCCATAGACGTTGCTTTCCCACACACTCTCCTAAGACAGATCATATTGTCCATAGACAAGGCGTTCCCACACCCTGACTTACTCAGATTTTATTGTCCATAGGAAAGGCTTTCCCACACACTGTCCTAACTCAGATTGCATTGGTCATAGACAAGGCATTCCCACACCCTGTCCTAACTCAGATCGTATTGTCCATAGACGAGGCTTTCCCACACCCTGTCCTAACTCAGATCGTATTGTCCAGTGACAAGGCTTTCCCACACCCTGTCCTAACTCAGATCGTATTGTCCATAGACGAGGCGTGACCACACCCTGTCTTAACTCAGATCGTATTGTCCGTAGACGATGCTTTCCCACACCCTGTCGTTACTCATATCGTATTGTCCATAGACGAGGTTTTATCACACCCTGACTGAACTCAGATCGTATTGTCCATAGACGAGGCTTTACCACACCGTCTTAACTCAGATCATATTATCCATAGACGAGGCTATCCCACAAACTGTTGTAACTCAGATTTTATTGTCCAAGGACCAGGCTTTCCCACACACTGTCTTAATTGAGATTTGACTGTCCATGGACGAGGCTTTCCCACACCCTGTCCTAACTCAGATTGTATTTTCCATAGACAATGCTTTCCCACACCCTGTCCTAACTCAGATTGTATTGTCCATAGACGAGGCATTCCCACACCCTGTCCTAACTCAGATCGTATTGTCCAGTGACAAGGCTTTCCCACACCGTGTCGTAACTCAGATTGTATTGTCCATAGACGAGACACTCCTTCACCCTGTCGTAAGTCAGATCGTATTGTCCATAGACGAGGCTTTACCACACCGTCTTAACTCAGATCTTATTGTCCATAGACGAGGCTTTCCCACAAACTGTCGTAACTCAGATCCTATTGTCCATAGACGAGGCATTCCCACACCCTGTCGTAACTCAGATCGTATTGTCCATAGACGAGGCTTTACCGCACCGTCGTAACTCAGATTGTATTGTCCATAGACGAGGCATTCCCACACCCTGTCGTAATTCAGATCGTATTGTCCATAGATGAGGCTTTCCCACACACTGTCGTAACGCAGATCGTATTGTCCATAGACGAGGCTATCCCACACACTGTCGTAACTCAGATTTGATTGTCCAAGGACCAGGCATTCCCACACCCTGTCGTAACTCAGATTGTATTGTTCATAGACAACGCTTTCCCACTCCCTGTTCTAACTCAGATCGTATTGTCCATAGACGCGGCTTTCCCACTCCCTGTCCTAACTCAGTTCGTATTGTCCATAGATGAGGCTTTCCCACACCCTGTCGTAACTGAGATTGTATTGTCCATAGACGACGCTTTCCCACACACTGTCGTAACTCAGATTGTATTGTTCATAGACGAGGCTTGCCCACTCCCTGTCCTAACTCAGATCGTATTGTCCAGTGACAAGGCTTTCCCACACCCTGTCGTAACTCAGATCGTATTGTCCATAGACGAGACTTGACCACACCCTGTCTTAACTCAGATCGTATTGTCCGTAGACGATGCTTTCCCACACCCTGTCGTTACTCATATCGTATTGTCCATAGACGAGGCTTTATCACACCCTGTCTGAACTCAGATCGTATTGTCCATAGACGAGGCTTTACCACACCGTCTTAACTCAGATGGTATTGTCCATAGACGAGGCATTCCCACACACTTTCATAACTCAGATCGTATATCCATACACAAGGCTTTCCCACACCCTGTCCTCACTCAGACCGTAATGTCCATAGACGAGGCTTTTCCTCACCCTCTCCTAAGTCAGATCGTTTTGTCAATAGACAAGGCTTTCCCACACTCTGTCTTACTCAGATTTTATTGTCCATAGGAAAGGCTTTCCCACACCCTGTCCTAACTCAGATTGCATTGGCCATAGACAAGGCATTCCCTCACCCTGTCCTCACTCAGATCGTATTGTCCATAGACGAGTCTTTCCCACTCCCTCCTATCTCAGATCGTATTGTCCATAGGCAAGACTTTCCCACTCCCTGTCCTAACTCAGTTTGTATTGTCCAGTTTCCAGGCTTTCCCACACACTGTCGTATCTCAGATTGTATTGTTCATAGACGAGGCTTTCTCATTCCCTGTCCTAACTCAGTTTGTATTGTCCAGTGTCAAGGCTTTCCCACACTCTGTCGTATCTCAGATTGTATTGTTCATAGACGAGGCTTTCCCATTCCCTGTCCTAACTCAGATCGTATTGTCCAGTGTCAAGGCTTTCCCACACCCTGTCGTAACTGAGATCGCATTGTCCATAGACAAGACTTTCCCACACCCTCTCCTAACTCAGATAGTATTGTCCATAGACAAGGCTTTCCCACAACCTGTCCTAACTCAGATTGTAATGTCCAGAGACAAAACTTTGCCACACACTGTCGTAACTCAGATAGTATTGTCCATAGACGAGGCATTCCCACACTCAGTACTAACTGAGATCGTATTGTCCATAGACTAGGCTTTCTCACACACTGTCCTCACTGAGGTCGTATTATCGATAGACGAGGATTTCCCACACCCTGTCGTAACTCAGATCGGATTGTCCATAGACGAGGCATTCCCACACACTGTTGTAACTCAGTTCGTATTGAGAATAGACGAGGCATTCCCACAACCTGTCGTACCTCAGATCGAGTTGGGCATATACGAGGCATTCCCACACCCTGTATTAACTCAGATCGTATATCCATACGCAAGGCTTTCCCACACCCTGTCCTTACTCAGACCATAATGTCCATAGACGAGGCTTTCTCACACCCTCTCCTAAGTCGGATCGTATTGTCAATAGACAAGGATTTCTCACACCCTGTCTTACTCAGATTTTATTGTCCATAGACGTTGCTTTCCCACACACTCTCCTAAGACAGATCATATTGTCCATAGACAAGGCGTTCCCACACCCTGACTTACTCAGATTTTATTGTCCATAGGAAAGGCTTTCCCACACACTGTCCTAACTCAGATTGCATTGGTCATAGACAAGGCATTCCCACACCCTGTCCTAACTCAGATCGTATTGTCCATAGACGAGGCTTTCCCACACCCTGTCCTAACTCAGATCGTATTGTCCAGTGACAAGGCTTTCCCACACCCTGTCCTAACTCAGATCGTATTGTCCATAGACGAGGCGTGACCACACCCTGTCTTAACTCAGATCGTATTGTCCGTAGACGATGCTTTCCCACACCCTGTCGTTACTCATATCGTATTGTCCATAGACGAGGTTTTATCACACCCTGACTGAACTCAGATCGTATTGTCCATAGACGAGGCTTTACCACACCGTCTTAACTCAGATCATATTATCCATAGACGAGGCTATCCCACAAACTGTTGTAACTCAGATTTTATTGTCCAAGGACCAGGCTTTCCCACACACTGTCTTAATTGAGATTTGACTGTCCATGGACGAGGCTTTCCCACACCCTGTCCTAACTCAGATTGTATTTTCCATAGACAATGCTTTCCCACACCCTGTCCTAACTCAGATTGTATTGTCCATAGACGAGGCATTCCCACACCCTGTCCTAACTCAGATCGTATTGTCCAGTGACAAGGCTTTCCCACACCGTGTCGTAACTCAGATTGTATTGTCCATAGACGAGACACTCCTTCACCCTGTCGTAAGTCAGATCGTATTGTCCATAGACGAGGCTTTACCACACCGTCTTAACTCAGATCTTATTGTCCATAGACGAGGCTTTCCCACAAACTGTCGTAACTCAGATCCTATTGTCCATAGACGAGGCATTCCCACACCCTGTCGTAACTCAGATCGTATTGTCCATAGACGAGGCTTTACCGCACCGTCGTAACTCAGATTGTATTGTCCATAGACGAGGCATTCCCACACCCTGTCGTAATTCAGATCGTATTGTCCATAGATGAGGCTTTCCCACACACTGTCGTAACGCAGATCGTATTGTCCATAGACGAGGCTATCCCACACACTGTCGTAACTCAGATTTGATTGTCCAAGGACCAGGCATTCCCACACCCTGTCGTAACTCAGATTGTATTGTTCATAGACAACGCTTTCCCACTCCCTGTTCTAACTCAGATCGTATTGTCCATAGACGCGGCTTTCCCACTCCCTGTCCTAACTCAGTTCGTATTGTCCATAGATGAGGCTTTCCCACACCCTGTCGTAACTGAGATTGTATTGTCCATAGACGACGCTTTCCCACACACTGTCGTAACTCAGATTGTATTGTTCATAGACGAGGCTTGCCCACTCCCTGTCCTAACTCAGATCGTATTGTCCAGTGACAAGGCTTTCCCACACCCTGTCGTAACTCAGATCGTATTGTCCATAGACGAGACTTGACCACACCCTGTCTTAACTCAGATCGTATTGTCCGTAGACGATGCTTTCCCACACCCTGTCGTTACTCATATCGTATTGTCCATAGACGAGGCTTTATCACACCCTGTCTGAACTCAGATCGTATTGTCCATAGACGAGGCTTTACCACACCGTCTTAACACAAATCGTATTGTCCATAGACGAGGCTTTCCCACACACTTTCGTAACACAGATCATATTATCCATAGACGAGGCTTTCCCACACCCTGTTGTAACTCAGATTTTATTGTCCAAGGACCAGGCTGTCCCACACACTGTCTTAATTGAGATTTGACTGTCCATGGACGAGGCTTTCCCACACCCTGTCCTAACTCAGATCGTATTGTCCAGTGACAAGGCTTTCCCACACCGTGTCGTAACTCAGATTGTATTGTCCATAGACGAGGCACTCCTTCACCCTGTCATAACTCAGATCGTATTGTCCATAAACGAGGCTTTACCACACCGTCTTAACTCAGATGGTATTGTCCATAGACGAGGCATTCCCACACACTTTCATAACTCAGATCGTATATCCATACACAAGGCTTTCCCACACCCTGTCCTCACTCAGACCGTAATGTCCATAGACGAGGCTTTTCCTCACCCTCTCCTAAGTCAGATCGTTTTGTCAATAGACAAGGCTTTCCCACACTCTGTCTTACTCAGATTTTATTGTCCATAGGAAAGGCTTTCCCACACCCTGTCCTAACTCAGATTGCATTGGCCATAGACAAGGCATTCCCTCACCCTGTCCTCACTCAGATCGTATTGTCCATAGACGAGTCTTTCCCACTCCCTCCTATCTCAGATCGTATTGTCCATAGGCAAGACTTTCCCACTCCCTGTCCTAACTCAGTTTGTATTGTCCAGTTTCCAGGCTTTCCCACACACTGTCGTATCTCAGATTGTATTGTTCATAGACGAGGCTTTCTCATTCCCTGTCCTAACTCAGTTTGTATTGTCCAGTGTCAAGGCTTTCCCACACTCTGTCGTATCTCAGATTGTATTGTTCATAGACGAGGCTTTCCCATTCCCTGTCCTAACTCAGATCGTATTGTCCAGTGTCAAGGCTTTCCCACACCCTGTCGTAACTGAGATCGCATTGTCCATAGACAAGACTTTCCCACACCCTCTCCTAACTCAGATAGTATTGTCCATAGACAAGGCTTTCCCACAACCTGTCCTAACTCAGATTGTAATGTCCAGAGACAAAACTTTGCCACACACTGTCGTAACTCAGATAGTATTGTCCATAGACGAGGCATTCCCACACTCAGTACTAACTGAGATCGTATTGTCCATAGACTAGGCTTTCTCACACACTGTCCTCACTGAGGTCGTATTATCGATAGACGAGGATTTCCCACACCCTGTCGTAACTCAGATCGGATTGTCCATAGACGAGGCATTCCCACACACTGTTGTAACTCAGTTCGTATTGAGAATAGACGAGGCATTCCCACAACCTGTCGTACCTCAGATCGAGTTGGGCATATACGAGGCATTCCCACACCCTGTATTAACTCAGATCGTATATCCATACGCAAGGCTTTCCCACACCCTGTCCTTACTCAGACCATAATGTCCATAGACGAGGCTTTCTCACACCCTCTCCTAAGTCGGATCGTATTGTCAATAGACAAGGATTTCTCACACCCTGTCTTACTCAGATTTTATTGTCCATAGACGTTGCTTTCCCACACACTCTCCTAAGACAGATCATATTGTCCATAGACAAGGCGTTCCCACACCCTGACTTACTCAGATTTTATTGTCCATAGGAAAGGCTTTCCCACACACTGTCCTAACTCAGATTGCATTGGTCATAGACAAGGCATTCCCACACCCTGTCCTAACTCAGATCGTATTGTCCATAGACGAGGCTTTCCCACACCCTGTCCTAACTCAGATCGTATTGTCCAGTGACAAGGCTTTCCCACACCCTGTCCTAACTCAGATCGTATTGTCCATAGACGAGGCGTGACCACACCCTGTCTTAACTCAGATCGTATTGTCCGTAGACGATGCTTTCCCACACCCTGTCGTTACTCATATCGTATTGTCCATAGACGAGGTTTTATCACACCCTGACTGAACTCAGATCGTATTGTCCATAGACGAGGCTTTACCACACCGTCTTAACTCAGATCGTATTGTCCATAGACGAGGCTTTCCCACACACTGTCGTAACACAGATCATATTATCCATAGACGAGGCTATCCCACAAACTGTTGTAACTCAGATTTTATTGTCCAAGGACCAGGCTTTCCCACACACTGTCTTAATTGAGATTTGACTGTCCATGGACGAGGCTTTCCCACACCCTGTCCTAACTCAGATTGTATTTTCCATAGACAATGCTTTCCCACACCCTGTCCTAACTCAGATTGTATTGTCCATAGACGAGGCATTCCCACACCCTGTCCTAACTCAGATCGTATTGTCCAGTGACAAGGCTTTCCCACACCGTGTCGTAACTCAGATTGTATTGTCCATAGACGAGACACTCCTTCACCCTGTCGTAAGTCAGATCGTATTGTCCATAGACGAGGCTTTACCACACCGTCTTAACTCAGATCTTATTGTCCATAGACGAGGCTTTCCCACAAACTGTCGTAACTCAGATCCTATTGTCCATAGACGAGGCATTCCCACACCCTGTCGTAACTCAGATCGTATTGTCCATAGACGAGGCTTTACCGCACCGTCGTAACTCAGATTGTATTGTCCATAGACGAGGCATTCCCACACCCTGTCGTAATTCAGATCGTATTGTCCATAGATGAGGCTTTCCCACACACTGTCGTAACGCAGATCGTATTGTCCATAGACGAGGCTATCCCACACACTGTCGTAACTCAGATTTGATTGTCCAAGGACCAGGCATTCCCACACCCTGTCGTAACTCAGATTGTATTGTTCATAGACAACGCTTTCCCACTCCCTGTTCTAACTCAGATCGTATTGTCCATAGACGCGGCTTTCCCACTCCCTGTCCTAACTCAGTTCGTATTGTCCATAGATGAGGCTTTCCCACACCCTGTCGTAACTGAGATTGTATTGTCCATAGACGACGCTTTCCCACACACTGTCGTAACTCAGATTGTATTGTTCATAGACGAGGCTTGCCCACTCCCTGTCCTAACTCAGTTCGTATTGTCCAATATCAAGGCATTCCCTCTCCCTGTCCTAACTCAGATCGTATTGTCCAGGGACGAGGCTTTCCAACACACTGTAGGAACTCAGATTGTATTGTCCATAGACGAGGCATTCCCACACCCTTTCGTAACTCAGATCGTATTGTCCATAGACGAGGCTTTCCCACAAACTGTCATAACTCAGATCGTATTGTCCATAGACAAGGCATTCCCACACAATGTCGCAACTCAGATGCTATTGTCCATAGATGAGGCTTTCCCACACACTGTCGTAACTCAGATGGTATTGTCCATAGACGAGGCTTTCCCACACCCTGTCCTCACTCAGATCGTATTGTCCATAGACGAGGCTTTCCCATACACTGTCGTAACTCAGATGGTACTGTCCATAGACGAGACATTCGCACACCCTGTCGTAACTCAGATCGTATTGTCCATAGACGAGGCTTTATGACACCGTCTTAACTCAGATCGTGTTGTCCATAGACGAGGCTTTCCCACACCGTCTTAACTCAGATCGTGTTGTCCATAGACGAGGCTTTCCCACACCCTGTATTAACTCAGATCGTATACCCATACGCAAGGCTTTCCCACACCCTGTCCTTACTCAGACCATAATGTCCATAGACGAGGCGTTCTCACACCCTCTCCTAAGTCAGATCGTATTGTCAATAGACAAGGATTTCTCACACCCTGTCTTACTCAGATTTTATTGTCCATAGACCTTGCTTTCCCACACCCTCTCCTAAGTCAGATCATATTGTCCATAGACAAGGCGTTCTCACACCCTGACTTACTCAGATTTTATTGTCCATAGGAAAGGCTTTCCCACACACTGTCCTAACTCAGATTGCATTGGTCATAGACGAGGCATTCCCACACCCTGTCCTAACTCAGATCGTATTGTCCATAGACGAGGCTTTCCCACACCCTGTCCTAACTCAGATCGTATTGTCCAGTGACAAGGCTTTCCCACACCCTGTCCTAACTCAGATCGTATTGTCCATAGACGAGGCGTGACCACACCCTGTCTTAACTCAGATCGTATTGTCCGTAGACGAGGTTTTATCACACCCTGTCTGAACTCAGATCGTATTGTCCATAGACGAGGCTTTACCACACCGTCTTAACTCAGACCGTATTGTCCATAGACGAGGCTTTCCCACACACTGTCGTAACACAGATCATATTATCCATAGACGAGGCTATCCCACACACTGTTGTAACTCAGATTTTATTGTCCAAGGACCAGGCTTTCCCACACTCTGTCTTAATTGAGATTTGACTGTCCATGGACGAGGCTTTCCCACACCCTGTCCTAACTCAGATTGTGTTTTCCATAGACAAGGCGTTCCCACACCCTGTCCTAACTCAGATTGTATTGTCCATAGACGAGGCTTTCCCACACCCTGTCCTAACTCAGTTCGTATTGTCCATAGATGAGGCTTTCCCACACCCTGTCGAAACTGAGATTGTATTGTCCATAGACGAGGCATTCCCACACCCTGTCCTAACTCTGATCGTATTGTCCAGTGACAAGGCTTTCCCACACCGTGTCGTAACTCAGATTGTATTGTCCATAGACGAGGCACTCCTTCACCCTGTCATAACTCAGATCGTATTGTCCATAGACGAGGCTTTACCACACCGTCTTAACTCAGATGGTATTGTCCATAGACGAGGCTTTCCCACACACTGTCGTAACACAAATCGTATTGTCCATAGACGAGGCATTCCCACACACTTTCATAACTCAGATCGTATATCCATACACAAGGCTTTCCCACACCCTGTCCTCACTCAGACCGTAATGTCCATAGACGAGGCTTTTCCTCACCCTCTCCTAAGTCAGATCGTTTTGTCAATAGACAAGGCTTTCCCACACTCTGTCTTACTCAGATTTTATTGTCCATAGGAAAGGCTTTCCCACACCCTGTCCTAACTCAGATTGCATTGGCGATAGACAAGGCATTCCCTCACCCTGTCCTCACTCAGATCGTATTGTCCATAGACGAGTCTTTCCCACTCCCTCCTATCTCAGATCGTATTGTCCATAGGCAAGACTTTCCCACTCCCTGTCCTAACTCAGTTTGTATTGTCCAGTGTCAAGGCTTTCCCACACACTGTCGTATCTCAGATTGTATTGTTCATAGACGAGGCTTTCTCATTCCCTGTCCTAACTCAGTTTGTATTGTCCAGTGTCAAGGCTTTCCCACACACTGTCGTATCTCAGATTGTATTGTTCATAGACGAGGCTTTCCCATTCCCTGTCCTAACTCAGATCGTATTGTCCAGTGTCAAGGCTTTCCCACACCCTGTCGTAACTGAGATCGCATTGTCCATAGACAAGACTTTCCCACACCCTCTCCTAACTCAGATAGTATTGTCCATAGACAAGGCTTTCCCACAACCTGTCCTAACTCAGATTGTAATGTCCAGAGACAAAACTTTGCCACACACTGTCGTAACTCAGATAGTATTGTCCATAGACGAGGCATTCCCACACTCAGTACTAACTGAGATCGTATTGTCCATAGACTAGGCTTTCTCACACACTGTCCTCACTGAGGTCGTATTATCGATAGACGAGGATTTCCCACACCCTGTTGTAACTCAGATCGGATTGTCCATAGACGAGGCTTTCCCACACACTGTTGTAACTCAGTTCGTATTGAGAATAGACGAGGCATTCCCACAACCTGTCGTACCTCAGATCGAGTTGGGCATATACGAGGCATTCCCACACCCTGTATTAACTCAGATCGTATATCCATACGCAAGGCTTTCCCACACCCTGTCCTTACTCAGACCATAATGTCCATAGACGAGGCTTTCTCACACCCTCTCCTAAGTCGGATCGTATTGTCAATAGACAAGGATTTCTCACACCCTGTCTTACTCAGATTTTATTGTCCATAGACGTTGCTTTCCCACACACTCTCCTAAGTCAGATCATATTGTCCATAGACAAGGCGTTCCCACACCCTGACTTACTCAGATTTTATTGTCCATAGGAAAGGCTTTCCCACACACTGTCCTAACTCAGATTGCATTGGTCATAGACAAGGCATTCCCACACCCTGTCCTAACTCAGATCGTATTGTCCATAGACGAGGCTTTCCCACACCCTGTCCTAACTCAGATCGTACTGTCCAGTGACAAGGCTTTCCCACACCCTGTCCTAACTCAGATCGTATTGTCCATAGACGAGGCGTGACCACACCCTGTCTTAACTCAGATCGTATTGTCCGTAGACGATGCTTTCCCACACCCTGTCGTTACTCATATCGTATTGTCCATAGACGAGGTTTTATCACACCCTGTCTGAACTCAGATCGTATTGTCCATAGACGAGGCTTTACCACACCGTCTTAACTCAGATCGTATTGTCCATAGACGAGGCTTTCCCACACACTGTCGTAACACAGATCATATTATCCATAGACGAGGCTATCCCACACACTGTTGTAACTCAGATTTTATTGTCCAAGGACCAGGCTTTCCCACACACTGTCTTAATTGAGATTTGACTGTCCATGGACGAGGCTTTCCCACACCCTGTCCTAACTCAGATTGTATTTTCCATAGACAATGCTTTCCCACACCCTGTCCTAACTCAGATTGTATTGTCCATAGACGAGGCATTCCCACACCCTGTCCTAACTCAGATCGTATTGTCCAGTGACAAGGCTTTCCCACACCGTGTCGTAATTCAGATTGTATTGTCCATAGACGAGACACTCCTTCACCCTGTCGTAAGTCAGATCGTATTGTCCATAGACGAGGCTTTACCACACTGTCTTAACTCAGATCTTATTGTCCATAGACGAGGCTTTCCCACAAACTGTCGTAACTCAGATCCTATTGTCCATAGACGAGGCATTCCCACACCCTGTCGTAACTCAGATCGTATTGTCCATAGACGAGGCTTTACCGCACCGTCGTAACTCAGATTGTATTGTCCATAGACGAGGCTTTCCCACACACTGTTGTAACTCAGTTCGTATTGAGAATAGACGAGGCATTCCCACAACCTGTCGTACCTCAGATCGAGTTGGGCATATACGAGGCATTCCCACACCCTGTATTAACTCAGATCGTATATCCATACGCAAGGCTTTCCCACACCCTGTCCTTACTCAGACCATAATGTCCATAGACGAGGCTTTCTCACACCCTCTCCTAAGTCGGATCGTATTGTCAATAGACAAGGATTTCTCACACCCTGTCTTACTCAGATTTTATTGTCCATAGACGTTGCTTTCCCACACATTCTCCTAAGTCAGATCATATTGTCCATAGACAAGGCGTTCCCACACCCTGACTTACTCAGATTTTATTGTCCATAGGAAAGGCTTTCCCACACACTGTCCTAACTCAGATTGCATTGGTCATAGACAAGGCATTCCCACACCCTGTCCTAACTCAGATCGTATTGTCCATAGACGAGGCTTTCCCACACCCTGTCCTAACTCAAATCGTATTGTCCAGTGACAAGGCTTTCCCACACCCTGTCCTAACTCAGATCGTATTGTCCATAGACGAGGCGTGACCACACCCTGTCTTAACTCAGATCGTATTGTCCGTAGACGATGCTTTCCCACACCCTGTCGTTACTCATATCGTATTGTCCATAGACGAGGTTTTATCACACCCTGTCTGAACTCAGATCTTATTGTCCATAGACGAGGCTTTACCACACCGTCTTAACTCAGATCGTATTGTCCATAGACGAGGCTTTCCCACACACTGTTGTAACTCAGATTTTATTGTCCAAGGACCAGGCTTTCCCACACACTGTCTTAATTGAGATTTGACTGTCCATGGACGAGGCTTTCCCACACCCTGTCCTAACTCAGATTGTATTTTCCATAGACAATGCTTTCCCACACCCTGTCCTAACTCAGATTGTATTGTCCATAGACGAGGCATTCCCACACCCTGTCCTAACTCAGATCGTATTGTCCAGTGACAATGCTTTCCCACACCCTGTCCTAACTCAGATTGTATTGTCCATAGACGAGACACTCCTTCACCCTGTCGTAAGTCAGATCGTATTGTCCATAGACGAGGCTTTACCACACCGTCTTAACTCAGATCTTATTGTCCATAGACGAGGCTTTCCCACAAACTGTCGTAACTCAGATCCTATTGTCCATAGACGAGGCATTCCCACACCCTGTCGTAACTCAGATCGTATTGTCCATAGACGAGGCTTTACCGCACCGTCGTAACTCAGATTGTATTGTCCATAGACGAGGCATTCCCACACCCTGTCGTAACTCAGATCGTATTGTCCATAGATGAGGCTTTCCCACACACTGTCGTAAGTCAGATCGTATTGTCCATAGACGAGGCTTTACCACACACTGTCGTAACTCAGATTTGATTGTCCAAGGACCAGGCATTCCCACACCCTGTCCTAATTGAGATTTGACTGTTCATAGACGAGGCTTCCCCACACACTGCCCTAACTCAGATTGTATTTTCCATAGACAAGGCTTTCCCACACCCTGTCGTAACTCAGATTGTATTGTTCATAGACGAGGCATTCCCACACCCTGTCGTAACTCAGATCGTATTGTCCATAGACGAGGCTTTACCGCACCGTCGTAACTCAGATTGTATTGTCCATAGACGAGACACTCCTTCACCCTGTCGTAAGTCAGATCGTATTGTCCATAGACGAGGCTTTACCACACCGTCTTAACTCAGATCTTATTGTCCATAGACGAGGCTTTCCCACAAACTGTCGTAACTCAGATCCTATTGTCCATAGACGAGGCATTCCCACACCCTGTCGTAACTCAGATCGTATTGTCCATAGACGAGGCTTTACCGCACCGTCGTAACTCAGATTGTATTGTCCATAGACGAGGCATTCCCACACCCTGTCGTAACTCAGATCGTATTGTCCATAGACGAGGCTATCCCACACACTGTCGTAACTCAGATTTGATTGTCCAAGGACCAGGCATTCCCACACCCTGTCCTAATTGAGATTTGACTGTCCATAGACGCGGCTTTCCCACTCCCTGTCCTAACTCAGTTCGTATTGTCCATAGATGAGGCTTTCCCACACCCTGTCGTAACTGAGATTGTATTGTCCATAGACGACGCTTTCCCACACACTGTCGTAACTCAGATTGTATTGTTCATAGACGAGGCTTGCCCACTCCCTGTCCTAACTCAGTTCGTATTGTCCAATATCAAGGCATTCCCTCTCCCTGTCCTAACTCAGATCGTATTGTCCAGGGACGAGGCTTTCCAACACACTGTAGGAACTCAGATTGTATTGTCCATAGACGAGGCATTCCCACACCCTTTCGTAACTCAGATCGTATTGTCCATAGACGAGGCTTTCCCACAAACTGTCATAACTCAGATCGTATTGTCCATAGACAAGGCATTCCCACACACTGTCGCAACTCAGATGCTATTGTCCATAGATGAGGCTTTCCCACACACTGTCGTAACTCAGATGGTATTGTCCATCGACGAGGCTTTCCCACACCCTGTCCTCACTCAGATCGTATTGTCCATAGACAAGGCTTTCACATACACTGTCGTAACTCAGATGGTACTGTCCATAGACGAGACATTCGCACACCCTGTCGTAACTCAGATCGTATTGTCCATAGACGAGGCTTTATGACACCGTCTTAACTCAGATCGTGTTGTCCATAGACGAGGCTTTCCCACACCGTCTTAACTCAGATCGTGTTGTTCATAGACGAGGCTTTCCCACACACTGTCGTAACTCAGATCGTATTGTCCAGTGTCAAGGCTTTCCTACACCCTGTCATAACTCAGATGGTATTGTCCATAGATGTGGCATTCCCACATCCTGTCGTAACTCAGATCTTATTGTCCATAGATGAGGCTTTCCCACACCCTGTCCTAACTCAGATTGTATTGTCCATAGACGAGGCATTCCCACACCCTGTCCTAACTCAGATCGTTTTGTCCAGTGACAAGGCTTTCCTACACCTTGTCGTAACTCAGTTTGTATTGTCCCTAGACGAGGCACTCCAACACACTGTCTTAACTTAGATCGTATTGCCCATAGACAAGGAATTCCCACACACTGTCGTGACTCAGATGGTATTGTCCATAGACGGGGCTTTCCCACACCCTGTCGTAACTCAGATCGTATTGTCCATAGACGAGGCTTTACCACACCGTCTTAACTCAGATCGTGTTGTCCATAGACGAGGCTTTCCCACACACTGTCGTAACTCAGATCGTATTGTCCAGTGTCAAGGCTTTCCTACACCCTGTCATAACTCAGATGGTATTGTCCATAGATGTGGCATTCCCACACCCTGTCCTAACTCAGATCGTTTTGTCCAGTGACAAGGCTTTCCTACACCTTGTCGTAACTCAGTTTGTATTGTCCCTAGACGAGGCACTCCAACACACTGTCTTAACTTAGATCGTATTGCCCATAGACAAGGAATTCCCACACACTGTCGTGACTCATATGGTATTGTCCATAGACGGGGCTTTCCCACACCCTGTCGTAACTCAGATCGTCTTGTCCATAGACGAGGCTTTACCACACCGTCTTAACTCAGATCGTGTTGTCCGTAGACGAGGCTTTCCCACACCCTGTATTAACTCAGATCGTATACCCATACACAAGGCTTTCCCACACCCTGTCCTTACTCAGACCATAATGTCCATAGACGAGGCTTTCTCACACCCTCTCCTAAGTCAGATCGTATTGTCAATAGACAAGGATTTCTCACACCCTGTCTTACTCAGATTTTATTGTCCATAGACGTTGCTTTCCCACACCCTCTCCTAAGTCAGATCATATTGTCCATAGACAAGGCGTTCCCACACCCTGACTTACTCAGATTTTATTGTCCATAGGAAAGGCTTTCCCACACACTGTCCTAACTCAGATTGCATTGGTCATAGACGAGGCATGCCCACACCCTGTCCTAACTCAGATCGTATTGTCCATAGACGAGGCTTTCCCACACCCTGTCCTAAGATTGTATTGTCCATAGACGAGGCATTCCCACACCCTGTCCTAACTCATATCGTTTTGTCCAGTGACAAGGCTTTCCTACACCTTGTCGTAACTCAGTTTGTATTGTCCCTAGACGAGGCACTCCAACACACTGTCTTAACTTAGATCGTATTGCCCATAGACAAGGAATTCCCACACACTGTCGTGACTCATATGGTATTGTCCATAGACGGGGCTTTCCCACACCCTGTCGTAACTCAGATCGTCTTGTCCATAGACGAGGCTTTACCACACCGTCTTAACTCAGATCGTGTTGTCCGTAGACGAGGCTATCCCACACCCTGTATTAACTCAGATCGTATACCCATACGCAAGGCTTTCCCACACCCTGTCCTTACTCAGACCATAATGTCCATAGACGAGGCTTTCTCACACCCTCTCCTAAGTCAGATCGTATTGTCAATAGACAAGGATTTCTCACACCCTGTCTTACTCAGATTTTATTGTCCATAGACGTTGCTTTCCCACACCCTCTCCTAAGTCAGATCATATTGTCCATAGACAAGGCGTTCCCACACCCTGACTTACTCAGATTTTATTGTCCATAGGAAAGGCTTTCCCACACACTGTCCTAACTCAGATTGCATTGGTCATAGACGAGGCATTCCCACACCCTGTCCTAACTCAGATCGTATTGTCCATAGACGAGGCTTTCCCACACCCTGTCCTAACTCAGATCGTATTGTCCAGTGACAAGGCTTTCCCACACCCTGTCGTAACTCAGATCGTATTGTCCATAGACGAGGCGTGACCACACCCTGTCTTAACTCAGATCGTATTGTCCGTAGACGAGGTTTTATCACACCCTGTCTGAACTCAGATCGTATTGTCCGTAGACGAGGCTTTACCACACCGTCTTAACTCAGACCGTATTGTCCATAGACGAGGCTTTCCCACACACTGTCGTAACACAGATCATATTATCCATAGACGAGGCTATCCCACACACTGTTGTAACTCAGATTTTATTGTCCAAGGACCAGGCTGTCCCACACACTGTCTTAATTGAGATTTGACTGTCCATGGACGAGGCTTTCCCACACCCTGTCCTAACTCAGATTGTGTTTTCCATAGACAAGGCGTTCCCACACCCTGTCCTAACTCAGATTGTATTGTCCATAGACGAGGCTTTCCCACACCCTGTCGTAACTGAGATTGTATTGTCCTTAGACGACGCTTTCCCACACACTGTCGTAACTCAGATTGTATTGTTCATAGACGAGGCTTGCCCACTCCCTGTCCTAACTCAGTTCGTATTGTCCAGTATCAAGACATTCCCTCTCCCTGTCCTAACTCAGATCGTATTGTCCAGGGACGAGGCTTTCCCACACAATGTCATAACTCAGATGGTATTGTCCATAGACAAGGCTTTCCCACACCCTGTCCTCACTCAGATCGTATTGTCCATAGACGAGGCTTTCCCACACACTGTCGTAACTCAGATGGTATTGTCCATAGACGAGACATTCGCACACCCTGTCGTAACTCAGATCGTATTGTCCATAGACGAGGCTTTATGACACCGTCTTAACTCAGATCGTGTTGTCCATAGACGAGGCTTTCCCACACACTGTCGTAACTCAGATCGTATTGTCCAGTGTCAAGGCTTTCCTACACCCTGTCATAACTCAGATGGTATTGTCCATAGATGTGGCATTCCCACATCCTGTCGTAACTCAGATCTTATTGTCCATAGACGAGGTTTTATCACACCCTGTCTGAACTCAGATCGTATTGTCCATAGACGAGGCTTTACCACACCGTCTTAACTCAGATCGTATTGTCCATAGACGAGGCTTTCCCACACACTGTCGTAACACAGATCATATTATCCATAGACGAGGCTATCCCACACACTGTTGTAACTCAGATTTTATTGTCCAAGGACCAGGCTTTCCCACACTCTGTCTTAATTGAGATTTGACTGTCCATGGACGAGGCTTTCCCACACCCTGTCCTAACTCAGATTGTATTTTCCATAGACAAGGCTTTCCCACACCCTGTCCTAACTCAGATTGTATTGTCCATAGACGAGGCATTCCCACACCCTGTCCTAACTCAGATCGTATTGTCCAGTGACAAGGCTTTCCCACACCATGTCGTAACTCAGATTGTATTGTCCATAGACGAGACACTCCTTCACCCTGTCGTAAGTCAGATCGTATTGTCCATAGACGAGGCTTTACCACACCGTCTTAACTCAGATCTTATTGTCCATAGACGAGGCTTTCCCACAAACTGACGTAACTCAGATCCTATTGTCCATAGACGAGGCATTCCCACACCCTGTCGTAACTCAGATCGTATTGTCCATAGACGAGGCTTTACCACACCGTCTTAACTCAGATCGTATTGTCCATAGACAAGGCATTCCCACACACTGTCGTAACTCAGATTGTATTGTCCATAGACGAGGCATTCCCACACCCTGTCGTAACTCAGATCGTATTGTCCATAGATGATTCTTTCCCACACACTGTCGTAACGCAGATCGTATTGTCCATAGACGAGGCTATCCCACACACTGTCGTAACTCAGATTTGATTGTCCAAGGACCAGGCATTCCCACACCCTGTCCTAATTGAGATTTGACTGTTCATAGACGAGGCTTCCCCACACACTGCCCTAACTCAGATTGTATTTTCCATAGACAAGGCTTTCCCACACCCTGTCGTAACTCAGATTGTATTGTTCATAGACAACGCTTTCCCACTCCCTGTTCTAACTCAGATGGTATTGTCCAGAGACAAGTCACTCCCACACCCTGTCCTCACTCAGATCGTATTGTACATAGACGAGGCAATCCCACACACTGTCATAAGTCAGAGGGTATTGTCCATGGACGACTCTATCCCACACACTGTCGTAACTCAGATTTTCTTGTCCAAGGACCAGGCTTTCTCACACCCTGTCTTAATTGAGATTTGACTGTCCATGGACGAGGCTTTCCCACTCCCTGTCCTAACTCAGATTGTATTGTCGATAGACAAGGCATTCCAACACCCTGTCCTAACTCAGATCGTATTGTCCAGTGACAAGGCTTTCCCACACCGTGTCGTAATTCAGATTGTATTGTCCATAGACGAGACACTCCTTCACCCTGTCGTAAGTCAGATCGTATTGTCCATAGACGAGGCTTTACCACACTGTCTTAACTCAGATCTTATTGTCCATAGACGAGGCTTTCCCACAAACTGTCGTAACTCAGATCCTATTGTCCATAGACGAGGCATTCCCACACCCTGTCGTAACTCAGATCGTATTGTCCATAGACGAGGCTTTACCGCACCGTCGTAACTCAGATTGTATTGTCCATAGACGAGGCTTTCCCACACACTGTTGTAACTCAGTTCGTATTGAGAATAGACGAGGCATTCCCACAACCTGTCGTACCTCAGATCGAGTTGGGCATATACGAGGCATTCCCACACCCTGTATTAACTCAGATCGTATATCCATACGCAAGGCTTTCCCACACCCTGTCCTTACTCAGACCATAATGTCCATAGACGAGGCTTTCTCACACCCTCTCCTAAGTCGGATCGTATTGTCAATAGACAAGGATTTCTCACACCCTGTCTTACTCAGATTTTATTGTCCATAGACGTTGCTTTCCCACACATTCTCCTAAGTCAGATCATATTGTCCATAGACAAGGCGTTCCCACACCCTGACTTACTCAGATTTTATTGTCCATAGGAAAGGCTTTCCCACACACTGTCCTAACTCAGATTGCATTGGTCATAGACAAGGCATTCCCACACCCTGTCCTAACTCAGATCGTATTGTCCATAGACGAGGCTTTCCCACACCCTGTCCTAACTCAAATCGTATTGTCCAGTGACAAGGCTTTCCCACACCCTGTCCTAACTCAGATCGTATTGTCCATAGACGAGGCGTGACCACACCCTGTCTTAACTCAGATCGTATTGTCCGTAGACGATGCTTTCCCACACCCTGTCGTTACTCATATCGTATTGTCCATAGACGAGGTTTTATCACACCCTGTCTGAACTCAGATCTTATTGTCCATAGACGAGGCTTTACCACACCGTCTTAACTCAGATCGTATTGTCCATAGACGAGGCTTTCCCACACACTGTTGTAACTCAGATTTTATTGTCCAAGGACCAGGCTTTCCCACACACTGTCTTAATTGAGATTTGACTGTCCATGGACGAGGCTTTCCCACACCCTGTCCTAACTCAGATTGTATTTTCCATAGACAATGCTTTCCCACACCCTGTCCTAACTCAGATTGTATTGTCCATAGACGAGGCATTCCCACACCCTGTCCTAACTCAGATCGTATTGTCCAGTGACAATGCTTTCCCACACCCTGTCCTAACTCAGATTGTATTGTCCATAGACGAGACACTCCTTCACCCTGTCGTAAGTCAGATCGTATTGTCCATAGACGAGGCTTTACCACACCGTCTTAACTCAGATCTTATTGTCCATAGACGAGGCTTTCCCACAAACTGTCGTAACTCAGATCCTATTGTCCATAGACGAGGCATTCCCACACCCTGTCGTAACTCAGATCGTATTGTCCATAGACGAGGCTTTACCGCACCGTCGTAACTCAGATTGTATTGTCCATAGACGAGGCATTCCCACACCCTGTCGTAACTCAGATCGTATTGTCCATAGATGAGGCTTTCCCACACACTGTCGTAAGTCAGATCGTATTGTCCATAGACGAGGCTTTACCACACACTGTCGTAACTCAGATTTGATTGTCCAAGGACCAGGCATTCCCACACCCTGTCCTAATTGAGATTTGACTGTTCATAGACGAGGCTTCCCCACACACTGCCCTAACTCAGATTGTATTTTCCATAGACAAGGCTTTCCCACACCCTGTCGTAACTCAGATTGTATTGTTCATAGACGAGGCATTCCCACACCCTGTCGTAACTCAGATCGTATTGTCCATAGACGAGGCTTTACCGCACCGTCGTAACTCAGATTGTATTGTCCATAGACGAGACACTCCTTCACCCTGTCGTAAGTCAGATCGTATTGTCCATAGACGAGGCTTTACCACACCGTCTTAACTCAGATCTTATTGTCCATAGACGAGGCTTTCCCACAAACTGTCGTAACTCAGATCCTATTGTCCATAGACGAGGCATTCCCACACCCTGTCGTAACTCAGATCGTATTGTCCATAGACGAGGCTTTACCGCACCGTCGTAACTCAGATTGTATTGTCCATAGACGAGGCATTCCCACACCCTGTCGTAACTCAGATCGTATTGTCCATAGACGAGGCTATCCCACACACTGTCGTAACTCAGATTTGATTGTCCAAGGACCAGGCATTCCCACACCCTGTCCTAATTGAGATTTGACTGTCCATAGACGCGGCTTTCCCACTCCCTGTCCTAACTCAGTTCGTATTGTCCATAGATGAGGCTTTCCCACACCCTGTCGTAACTGAGATTGTATTGTCCATAGACGACGCTTTCCCACACACTGTCGTAACTCAGATTGTATTGTTCATAGACGAGGCTTGCCCACTCCCTGTCCTAACTCAGTTCGTATTGTCCAATATCAAGGCATTCCCTCTCCCTGTCCTAACTCAGATCGTATTGTCCAGGGACGAGGCTTTCCAACACACTGTAGGAACTCAGATTGTATTGTCCATAGACGAGGCATTCCCACACCCTTTCGTAACTCAGATCGTATTGTCCATAGACGAGGCTTTCCCACAAACTGTCATAACTCAGATCGTATTGTCCATAGACAAGGCATTCCCACACACTGTCGCAACTCAGATGCTATTGTCCATAGATGAGGCTTTCCCACACACTGTCGTAACTCAGATGGTATTGTCCATCGACGAGGCTTTCCCACACCCTGTCCTCACTCAGATCGTATTGTCCATAGACAAGGCTTTCACATACACTGTCGTAACTCAGATGGTACTGTCCATAGACGAGACATTCGCACACCCTGTCGTAACTCAGATCGTATTGTCCATAGACGAGGCTTTATGACACCGTCTTAACTCAGATCGTGTTGTCCATAGACGAGGCTTTCCCACACCGTCTTAACTCAGATCGTGTTGTTCATAGACGAGGCTTTCCCACACACTGTCGTAACTCAGATCGTATTGTCCAGTGTCAAGGCTTTCCTACACCCTGTCATAACTCAGATGGTATTGTCCATAGATGTGGCATTCCCACATCCTGTCGTAACTCAGATCTTATTGTCCATAGATGAGGCTTTCCCACACCCTGTCCTAACTCAGATTGTATTGTCCATAGACGAGGCATTCCCACACCCTGTCCTAACTCAGATCGTTTTGTCCAGTGACAAGGCTTTCCTACACCTTGTCGTAACTCAGTTTGTATTGTCCCTAGACGAGGCACTCCAACACACTGTCTTAACTTAGATCGTATTGCCCATAGACAAGGAATTCCCACACACTGTCGTGACTCAGATGGTATTGTCCATAGACGGGGCTTTCCCACACCCTGTCGTAACTCAGATCGTATTGTCCATAGACGAGGCTTTACCACACCGTCTTAACTCAGATCGTGTTGTCCATAGACGAGGCTTTCCCACACACTGTCGTAACTCAGATCGTATTGTCCAGTGTCAAGGCTTTCCTACACCCTGTCATAACTCAGATGGTATTGTCCATAGATGTGGCATTCCCACACCCTGTCCTAACTCAGATCGTTTTGTCCAGTGACAAGGCTTTCCTACACCTTGTCGTAACTCAGTTTGTATTGTCCCTAGACGAGGCACTCCAACACACTGTCTTAACTTAGATCGTATTGCCCATAGACAAGGAATTCCCACACACTGTCGTGACTCATATGGTATTGTCCATAGACGGGGCTTTCCCACACCCTGTCGTAACTCAGATCGTCTTGTCCATAGACGAGGCTTTACCACACCGTCTTAACTCAGATCGTGTTGTCCGTAGACGAGGCTTTCCCACACCCTGTATTAACTCAGATCGTATACCCATACACAAGGCTTTCCCACACCCTGTCCTTACTCAGACCATAATGTCCATAGACGAGGCTTTCTCACACCCTCTCCTAAGTCAGATCGTATTGTCAATAGACAAGGATTTCTCACACCCTGTCTTACTCAGATTTTATTGTCCATAGACGTTGCTTTCCCACACCCTCTCCTAAGTCAGATCATATTGTCCATAGACAAGGCGTTCCCACACCCTGACTTACTCAGATTTTATTGTCCATAGGAAAGGCTTTCCCACACACTGTCCTAACTCAGATTGCATTGGTCATAGACGAGGCATGCCCACACCCTGTCCTAACTCAGATCGTATTGTCCATAGACGAGGCTTTCCCACACCCTGTCCTAAGATTGTATTGTCCATAGACGAGGCATTCCCACACCCTGTCCTAACTCATATCGTTTTGTCCAGTGACAAGGCTTTCCTACACCTTGTCGTAACTCAGTTTGTATTGTCCCTAGACGAGGCACTCCAACACACTGTCTTAACTTAGATCGTATTGCCCATAGACAAGGAATTCCCACACACTGTCGTGACTCATATGGTATTGTCCATAGACGGGGCTTTCCCACACCCTGTCGTAACTCAGATCGTCTTGTCCATAGACGAGGCTTTACCACACCGTCTTAACTCAGATCGTGTTGTCCGTAGACGAGGCTATCCCACACCCTGTATTAACTCAGATCGTATACCCATACGCAAGGCTTTCCCACACCCTGTCCTTACTCAGACCATAATGTCCATAGACGAGGCTTTCTCACACCCTCTCCTAAGTCAGATCGTATTGTCAATAGACAAGGATTTCTCACACCCTGTCTTACTCAGATTTTATTGTCCATAGACGTTGCTTTCCCACACCCTCTCCTAAGTCAGATCATATTGTCCATAGACAAGGCGTTCCCACACCCTGACTTACTCAGATTTTATTGTCCATAGGAAAGGCTTTCCCACACACTGTCCTAACTCAGATTGCATTGGTCATAGACGAGGCATTCCCACACCCTGTCCTAACTCAGATCGTATTGTCCATAGACGAGGCTTTCCCACACCCTGTCCTAACTCAGATCGTATTGTCCAGTGACAAGGCTTTCCCACACCCTGTCGTAACTCAGATCGTATTGTCCATAGACGAGGCGTGACCACACCCTGTCTTAACTCAGATCGTATTGTCCGTAGACGAGGTTTTATCACACCCTGTCTGAACTCAGATCGTATTGTCCGTAGACGAGGCTTTACCACACCGTCTTAACTCAGACCGTATTGTCCATAGACGAGGCTTTCCCACACACTGTCGTAACACAGATCATATTATCCATAGACGAGGCTATCCCACACACTGTTGTAACTCAGATTTTATTGTCCAAGGACCAGGCTGTCCCACACACTGTCTTAATTGAGATTTGACTGTCCATGGACGAGGCTTTCCCACACCCTGTCCTAACTCAGATTGTGTTTTCCATAGACAAGGCGTTCCCACACCCTGTCCTAACTCAGATTGTATTGTCCATAGACGAGGCTTTCCCACACCCTGTCGTAACTGAGATTGTATTGTCCTTAGACGACGCTTTCCCACACACTGTCGTAACTCAGATTGTATTGTTCATAGACGAGGCTTGCCCACTCCCTGTCCTAACTCAGTTCGTATTGTCCAGTATCAAGACATTCCCTCTCCCTGTCCTAACTCAGATCGTATTGTCCAGGGACGAGGCTTTCCCACACAATGTCATAACTCAGATGGTATTGTCCATAGACAAGGCTTTCCCACACCCTGTCCTCACTCAGATCGTATTGTCCATAGACGAGGCTTTCCCACACACTGTCGTAACTCAGATGGTATTGTCCATAGACGAGACATTCGCACACCCTGTCGTAACTCAGATCGTATTGTCCATAGACGAGGCTTTATGACACCGTCTTAACTCAGATCGTGTTGTCCATAGACGAGGCTTTCCCACACACTGTCGTAACTCAGATCGTATTGTCCAGTGTCAAGGCTTTCCTACACCCTGTCATAACTCAGATGGTATTGTCCATAGATGTGGCATTCCCACATCCTGTCGTAACTCAGATCTTATTGTCCATAGACGAGGTTTTATCACACCCTGTCTGAACTCAGATCGTATTGTCCATAGACGAGGCTTTACCACACCGTCTTAACTCAGATCGTATTGTCCATAGACGAGGCTTTCCCACACACTGTCGTAACACAGATCATATTATCCATAGACGAGGCTATCCCACACACTGTTGTAACTCAGATTTTATTGTCCAAGGACCAGGCTTTCCCACACTCTGTCTTAATTGAGATTTGACTGTCCATGGACGAGGCTTTCCCACACCCTGTCCTAACTCAGATTGTATTTTCCATAGACAAGGCTTTCCCACACCCTGTCCTAACTCAGATTGTATTGTCCATAGACGAGGCATTCCCACACCCTGTCCTAACTCAGATCGTATTGTCCAGTGACAAGGCTTTCCCACACCATGTCGTAACTCAGATTGTATTGTCCATAGACGAGACACTCCTTCACCCTGTCGTAAGTCAGATCGTATTGTCCATAGACGAGGCTTTACCACACCGTCTTAACTCAGATCTTATTGTCCATAGACGAGGCTTTCCCACAAACTGACGTAACTCAGATCCTATTGTCCATAGACGAGGCATTCCCACACCCTGTCGTAACTCAGATCGTATTGTCCATAGACGAGGCTTTACCACACCGTCTTAACTCAGATCGTATTGTCCATAGACAAGGCATTCCCACACACTGTCGTAACTCAGATTGTATTGTCCATAGACGAGGCATTCCCACACCCTGTCGTAACTCAGATCGTATTGTCCATAGATGATTCTTTCCCACACACTGTCGTAACGCAGATCGTATTGTCCATAGACGAGGCTATCCCACACACTGTCGTAACTCAGATTTGATTGTCCAAGGACCAGGCATTCCCACACCCTGTCCTAATTGAGATTTGACTGTTCATAGACGAGGCTTCCCCACACACTGCCCTAACTCAGATTGTATTTTCCATAGACAAGGCTTTCCCACACCCTGTCGTAACTCAGATTGTATTGTTCATAGACAACGCTTTCCCACTCCCTGTTCTAACTCAGATCGTATTGTCCATAGACGCGGCTTTCCCACACCCTGTCCTAACTCAGTTCGTATTGTCCATAGATGAGGCTTTCCCACACCCTGTCGTAACTGAGATTGTATTGTCCATAGACGAGGCATTCCCACACCCTGTCCTAACTCTGATCGTATTGTCCAGTGACAAGGCTTTCCCACACCGTGTCGTAACTCAGATTGTATTGTCCATAGACGAGGCACTCCTTCACCCTGTCTGAACTCAGATCGAATTGTCCATAGACAAGTCATTCACAGACACTGTCGTAACTCAGATCTTATTGTCCATATATGAGGCTTTCCCACACCCTGTCCTAACGCAGATCGTATTGTACATAGACGTTGCTTTCCCACACCATGTCCTAACTCAGATCGTATTGTCCATAGACGAGGCTTTCCCACACCCTGTCCTAACTCAGATTGTGTTTTCCATAGACAAGGCGTTCCCACACCCTGTCCTAACTCAGATTGTATTGTCCATAGACGAGGCTTTCCCACACCCTGTCGTAACTGAGATTGTATTGTACAGAAATGAAGCTTTCCTACACCCTGTCTTAGCTCGGATGGTATTGTCCATAGACGAGGCTTTACCACACCGTCTTAACTCAGATCGTATTGCCCATAGACGAGGCTTTCCCACACACTGTCGTAACTCAGATCGTATTGTCCATAGACGAGGCTTTCCCACACACTGTCGTAACTCAGATTGTATTGTCCATAGACGAGGCTTTCCCACACCCTGTCCTAACTCAGATTGTATTGTTCATAGACGAGGCTTTCCCACTCCCTGTCCTAACTCAGATCGTATTGTCCAGTGTCAAGGCTTTCCCACACACAGTCTTACTCTGATTGTATTGTACATAGCCAAGGCTTTCCCACACCCTGTCCTAACTCAGACCGTATTGTCCAGTGTCTAGGCTTTCCCACACACTGTCGTTACTCAGATCGTATTATCCATAGACGAGGCTTTCCCACTACCTGTCGTAACTCAGATTGCATTGTCCATATACGAGGCTTTCCCACACACTGTCATAACTCAGATCGTATTGCCCAGAGACGAGGCTTTCCCACACACTGTCGTAACTCAGATCGTATTGTCCATAGACGAGGCTTTCCCACACACTGTCGTAACTCAGATAGTATTTTCCATAGACGAGGCTTTCCCACACCCTGTCCTAACTCAGATCGTATTTTGCATAGACAAGGCTTTCCCACACCCAGTCCTAACTCAGATCGTATTGTCCATAGACGAGGCTTTCCCACTACCTGTCGTAACTCAGATTGCATTGTCCATAGACGAGGCATTTCCACACCCTGTTGTAACTCAGATGATATTGTCCATAGACGAGGCTTTACCACACCCTGTCTTAACACAGATCGTACTGTCCAGAGACGAGGCTTTCCCACACCCTGTCGTTACTCATATTGTACTGTCCATAGACAAGGCTTTCCCACACACTGTCGTAACTCAGATTGTATTGTCCAGAGACGAGGCATTCCCACACTCTGTCGTATCTCAGATTGTATTTTCTATGGACGAGGCTTTCCCACACCCTGTCGTAACTCAGACTGTGTTTTCCAGTGACAAGGCTTTCCCACACCCTGTCGTAACTCAGTTCGTATTGTCCATAGACGAAGCTTGACCACACCCTGTCTTAACTCTGATCGTATTGTCCAGTGACAAGGCTTTCCCACACCCTGTCATAACTCAGATTGGATGGTCCATAGATGAGGCTTTCCCAAAAACTGTCTTACTCAGATTTTATTGTCAATAGGAAAGGCTTTCCCACACCCTGTCCTTTCTCAGATTGCATTGTGCATAGACGAGGCTTTCCCACACACTGTCGTAACTCAGATTGTATTGTTCATAGACGAGGCATTCCCACACCCTGTCCTAACTCAGATTGCATTGGCCATAGCCAAGGTGATCCCACACCCTGTCCTAACTCAGATTGTATTGTCCATAGACGAGGCTTTCCCACACCCTGTCGTAACTGAGATTGTATTGTACAGAAATGAAGCTTTCCTACACCCTGTCTTAGCTCGGATGGTATTGTCCATAGACGAGGCTTTACCACACCGTCTTAACTCAGATCGTATTGCCCATAGACGAGGCTTTCCCACACACTGTCGTAACTCAGATCGTATTGTCCATAGACGAGGCTTTCCCACACACTGTCGTAACTCAGATTGTATTGTCCATAGACGAGGCTTTCCCACACCCTGTCCTAACTCAGATTGTATTGTTCATAGACGAGGCTTTCCCACTCCCTGTCCTAACTCAGATCGTATTGTCCAGTGTCAAGGCTTTCCCACACACAGTCTTACTCTGATTGTATTGTACATAGCCAAGGCTTTCCCACACCCTGTCCTAACTCAGACCGTATTGTCCAGTGTCTAGGCTTTCCCACACACTGTCGTTACTCAGATCGTATTATCCATAGACGAGGCTTTCCCACTACCTGTCGTAACTCAGATTGCATTGTCCATATACGAGGCTTTCCCACACACTGTCATAACTCAGATCGTATTGCCCAGAGACGAGGCTTTCCCACACACTGTCGTAACTCAGATCGTATTGTCCATAGACGAGGCTTTCCCACACACTGTCGTAACTCAGATAGTATTTTCCATAGACGAGGCTTTCCCACACCCTGTCCTAACTCAGATCGTATTTTGCATAGACAAGGCTTTCCCACACCCAGTCCTAACTCAGATCGTATTGTCCATAGACGAGGCTTTCCCACTACCTGTCGTAACTCAGATTGCATTGTCCATAGACGAGGCATTTCCACACCCTGTTGTAACTCAGATGATATTGTCCATAGACGAGGCTTTACCACACCCTGTCTTAACACAGATCGTACTGTCCAGAGACGAGGCTTTCCCACACCCTGTCGTTACTCATATTGTACTGTCCATAGACAAGGCTTTCCCACACACTGTCGTAACTCAGATTGTATTGTCCAGAGACGAGGCATTCCCACACTCTGTCGTATCTCAGATTGTATTTTCTATGGACGAGGCTTTCCCACACCCTGTCGTAACTCAGACTGTGTTTTCCAGTGACAAGGCTTTCCCACACCCTGTCGTAACTCAGTTCGTATTGTCCATAGACGAAGCTTGACCACACCCTGTCTTAACTCTGATCGTATTGTCCAGTGACAAGGCTTTCCCACACCCTGTCATAACTCAGATTGGATGGTCCATAGATGAGGCTTTCCCAAAAACTGTCTTACTCAGATTTTATTGTCAATAGGAAAGGCTTTCCCACACCCTGTCCTTTCTCAGATTGCATTGTGCATAGACGAGGCTTTCCCACACACTGTCGTAACTCAGATTGTATTGTTCATAGACGAGGCATTCCCACACCCTGTCCTAACTCAGATTGCATTGGCCATAGCCAAGGTGATCCCACACCCTGTCCTAACTCAGATCGTATTGTGCATACACCAGGCGTTAACACACCCTGTCGTAACTCAGATCGGATTGTCCAAAGACGAGGCATTCCCACAGCCTTTCGTAACTAAGATCGTATTGTCCATGGACGAGGCTTTCCCACACCATGTCGTAACTCAGATTGTATTGTCCATAGACGAGGCTTTCCCACACCCTGTCCTAACTCAGATTGTATTGTTCATAGACGAGGCTTTCCCACTCCCTGTCCTAACTAAGATCGTATTGTCCAGTGTCAAGGCTTTCCCACACACTGTCTTACTCTGATTGTATTGTACATAGCCAAGGCTTTCCCACACCCTGTCCTAACTCAGACCGTATTGTCCAGTGTCTAGGCTTTCCCACACACTGTCGTAACTCAGATCATATTGTACAGAAACGAAGCTTTCCTACACCCTGTCGTAGCTCAGATGGTATTGTCGATAGACGAGGCTTTACCACACCGCCTTAACCTAGATCGTATTGTCCATAGATGAGGCTTTCCCACACACTGTCGTAACTCAGATCGTATTGTCCAGTGTCAAGGCTTTCCCACACCCTGTCGTAACACAGATGGTATTGTCCATAGACGTGGCATTCCCACACCCTGTCGAAACTCAGATCGTATTGGACAGAGACGAAGCTTTCCCACTGCCTGTCGTAACTTAGATGGTATTGTCCATAGACGAGGTTTTCCCAAACACTGTCCTAACTCAGATCTTATTGTCCATAGATGAGGCTTTCCCACACCCTGGCCTAACTCAGATTGTATTGTCCATAGACGAGGCATTGCCACACCCTTTCCTAACTCAGATTGTATTGTCCAGTGACAAGGCTTTCCCACACTCTGTCCTAACTCAGATCGTATTGTCCAGTGACAAGGATTTCCCACACCCTGTCGTATCTCAGATCGTATTGTACAGAGACAAAGCTTTCCCACAGCCTGTCGTAACTTAGATGGTATTGTCCATAGACGAGGCATTCCCACACCCTGTCGTAACTCAGATGTTATTGTCCATAGACGAGGCATTCCCACACCCTGTCGTAACTCAGATGACATTGTCCATAGACGAGGCTTGACCACACCCTGTCTTAACTCAGATCGTATTGTCCATAGACAAGGCTTTCCCACACCATGTCGTAACTCAGATGGCATTGTACAGAGACGATGCTTTCCCACACCCTGACATAACTCAGATGGTTTTGTCCATAGACGAGGCTTCCCCGCAAACTGTCGTAACTCAGATGGTATTGTCCACAGTCGAGGCATTCCCACACCCTGTCCAAACTCAGATAGTATTGTCCATAGTCGAGGCTTTCCCACACCCTGTCGTAACTCAGATAGTATTGTCCAGAGACGAGGCTTTACCACACCCTGTCTTAACTCAGATCGTTTTGTCCATAGGCGTGGCTTTCCCAAACACTGTCCCAACTCAGATCGTGTTGTCCAGTGTCAACGCTTTCCCACACCCTGTCCTAACTCAGCTCGCATTGTCCATAGATGAGGCTTTCCCACACCCTGTCCGAACTCACATTGTATTTTCTATGGACGAGGCTTTCCCACACCCTGTCCTATCTCAGATTGTATTTTCAATGGACGAGGCTTTCCCACACCCTCTCATAACTCAGATCGTATTGTACAGAAACGAAGCTTTCCTACACCCTGTTGTAGCTCAGATGGTATTGTCTATAGACGAGGCTTTACCACACCGCCTTAACTCAGATCGTATTGTCCATAGACGAGGCATTCCCACACACTGTCGTAACTCAGATCGTATTGTCCAGTGTCAAGACTTTCCCACACCCTGTCGTAACTCATATGGTATTGTCCATAGACGTGGCATTCCCACACCCTGTCGTAACTCAGATCGTATTGTCGATAGACGAGGTTTTCCCAAACACTGTCCTAACTCAGATTGTATTGTCCATAGATGAGGCTTTCCCACACCCTGTCCTAACTCAGATCTTATTGTCCATAGACGAGGCATTCCCACACCCTGTTGTAACTCTTATCGTATTGTCCAGAGACGAGGCTTTCCCACTCCCTGTCCCAACTCAGATCGTATTGTCCAGTGTCAACGCTTTCACACACCCTGTCCTAACTCAGATGGTATTGTCCATAGACGAGGCATTCCCACACACTGTCATAACTCATATCGTATTGTCCAATGACAAGGCCTTCCCACACACTGTCGTAACTCAGATCGTATTGTACAGAAACGAAGCTTTCCTACAACCTGTCGTAGCTCAGATGGTATTGTCCATAGACGAGGCTTTCCCACACACTGTCGTAACTCAGATCGTGTTGTCCATAGACGAGGCTTTCCCACACACGGTCTTAATTGAGATTTGACTGTCCATGGATGAGGCTTTCCCACACCCAGTCCTAACTCAGATCGTATTTTGCATAGACAAGGCTTTCCCACACCCAGTCCTTACTCAGATCGTATTGTCCATAGACGAGGCTTGACCACACCCTGTCTTAACTCAGATCGTATTGTCCATAGACAAGGCTTTCCCACACCATGTCGTAACTCAGATGGCATTGTACAGAGACGATGCTTTCCCACACCCTGACATAACTCAGATGGTTTTGTCCATAGACGAGGCTTCCCCGCACCCTGTCGTAACTCAGATGGTATTGTCCACAGTCGAGGCATTCCCACACCCTGTCCAAACTCAGATAGTATTGTCCATAGTCGAGGCTTTCCCACACCCTGTCGTAACTCAGATAGTATTGTCCAGAGACGAGGCTTTACCACACCCTGTCTTAACTCAGATCGTTTTGTCCATAGGCGTGGCTTTCCCAAACACTGTCCCAACTCAGATCGTGTTGTCCAGTGTCAACGCTTTCCCACACCCTGTCCTAACTCAGCTCGCATTGTCCATAGATGAGGCTTTCCCACACCCTGTCCGAACTCACATTGTATTTTCTATGGACGAGGCTTTCCCACACCCTGTCCTATCTCAGATTGTATTTTCTATGGACGAGGCTTTCCCACACCCTCTCGTAACTCAGATCATATTGTACAGAAACGAAGCTTTCCTACACCCTGTCGTAGCTCAGATGGTATTGTCGATAGACGAGGCTTTACCACACCGCCTTAACCTAGATCGTATTGTCCATAGATGAGGCTTTCCCACACCCTGTCGTAACACAGATGGTATTGTCCATAGACGTGGCATTCCCACACCCTGTCGAAACTCAGATCGTATTGGACAGAGACGAAGCTTTCCCACTGCCTGTCGTAACTTAGATGGTATTGTCCATAGACGAGGTTTTCCCAAACACTGTCCTAACTCAGATCTTATTGTCCATAGATGAGGCTTTCCCACACCCTGGCCTAACTCAGATTGTATTGTCCATAGACGAGGCATTGCCACACCCTTTCCTAACTCAGATTGTATTGTCCAGTGACAAGGCTTTCCCACACTCTGTCCTAACTCAGATCGTATTGTCCAGTGACAAGGATTTCCCACACCCTGTCGTATCTCAGATCGTATTGTACAGAGACAAAGCTTTCCCACAGCCTGTCGTAACTTAGATGGTATTGTCCATAGACGAGGCATTCCCACACCCTGTCGTAACTCAGATGTTATTGTCCATAGACGAGGCATTCCCACACCCTGTCGTAACTCAGATGACATTGTCCATAGACGAGGCTTGACCACACCCTGTCTTAACTCAGATCGTATTGTCCATAGACAAGGCTTTCCCACACCATGTCGTAACTCAGATGGCATTGTACAGAGACGATGCTTTCCCACACCCTGACATAACTCAGATGGTTTTGTCCATAGACGAGGCTTCCCCGCAAACTGTCGTAACTCAGATGGTATTGTCCACAGTCGAGGCATTCCCACACCCTGTCCAAACTCAGATAGTATTGTCCATAGTCGAGGCTTTCCCACACCCTGTCGTAACTCAGATAGTATTGTCCAGAGACGAGGCTTTACCACACCCTGTCTTAACTCAGATCGTTTTGTCCATAGGCGTGGCTTTCCCAAACACTGTCCCAACTCAGATCGTGTTGTCCAGTGTCAACGCTTTCCCACACCCTGTCCTAACTCAGCTCGCATTGTCCATAGATGAGGCTTTCCCACACCCTGTCCGAACTCACATTGTATTTTCTATGGACGAGGCTTTCCCACACCCTGTCCTATCTCAGATTGTATTTTCTATGGACGAGGCTTTCCCACACCCTCTCGTAACTCAGATCGTATTGTACAGAAACGAAGCTTTCCTACACCCTGTCGTAGCTCAGATGGTATTGTCGATAGACGAGGCTTTACCACACCGCCTTAACCTAGATCGTATTGTCCATAGATGAGGCTTTCCCACACACTGTCGTAACTCAGATCGTATTGTCCAGTGTCAAGGCTTTCCCACACCCTGTCGTAACTCAGATGGTATTGTCCATAGACGTGGCATTCCCACACCCTGTCGAAACTCAGATCGTATTGGACAGAGACGAAGCTTTCCCACTGCCTGTCGTAACTTAGATGGTATTGTCCATAGACGAGGTTTTCCCAAACACTGTCCTAACTCAGATCTTATTGTCCATAGATGAGGCTTTCCCACACCCTGGCCTAACTCAGATTGTATTGTCCATAGACGTGGCATTACCACACCCTGTCCTAACTCAGATCGTATTGTCCAAAGACGAGGCATTCCCACACCCTGTTGTAACTCAGATGATATTGTCCATAGACGAGGCATTCCCACAACCTGTCGTAACTCAGATCGTATTGTCCATAGACGAGGCTTGACCACACCCTGTCTTAACTCAGATCGTATTGTCCATAGACAAGGCTTTCCCACACCATGTCGTAACTCAGATGGCATTGTACAGAGACGATGCTTTCCCACACCCTGACATAACTCAGATGGTTTTGTCCATAGACGAGGCTTCCCCGCACCCTGTCGTAACTCAGATGGTATTGTCCACAGTCGAGGCATTCCCACACCCTGTCCAAACTCAGATAGTATTGTCCATAGTCGAGGCTTTCCCACACCCTGTCGTAACTCAGATAGTATTGTCCAGAGACGAGGCTTTACCACACCCTGTCTTAACTCAGATCGTTTTGTCCATAGGCGTGGCTTTCCCAAACACTGTCCCAACTCAGATCGTGTTGTCCAGTGTCAACGCTTTCCCACACCCTGTCCTAACTCAGCTCGCATTGTCCATAGATGAGGCTTTCCCACACCCTGTCCGAACTCACATTGTATTTTCTATGGACGAGGCTTTCCCACACCCTGTCCTATCTCAGATTGTATTTTCTATGGACGAGGCTTTCCCACACCCTCTCGTAACTCAGATCATATTGTACAGAAACGAAGCTTTCCTACACCCTGTCGTAGCTCAGATGGTATTGTCGATAGACGAGGCTTTACCACACCGCCTTAACCTAGATCGTATTGTCCATAGATGAGGCTTTCCCACACACTGTCGTAACTCAGATCGTATTGTCCAGTGTCAAGGCTTTCCCACACCCTGTCGTAACACAGATGGTATTGTCCATAGACGTGGCATTCCCACACCCTGTCGAAACTCAGATCGTATTGGACAGAGACGAAGCTTTCCCACTGCCTGTCGTAACTTAGATGGTATTGTCCATAGACGAGGTTTTCCCAAACACTGTCCTAACTCAGATCTTATTGTCCATAGATGAGGCTTTCCCACACCCTGGCCTAACTCAGATTGTATTGTCCATAGACGAGGCATTGCCACACCCTTTCCTAACTCAGATTGTATTGTCCAGTGACAAGGCTTTCCCACACTCTGTCCTAACTCAGATCGTATTGTCCAGTGACAAGGATTTCCCACACCCTGTCGTATCTCAGATCGTATTGTACAGAGACAAAGCTTTCCCACAGCCTGTCATAACTTAGATGGTATTGTCCATAGACGAGGCATTCCCACACCCTGTCGTAACTCAGATGTTATTGTCCATAGACGAGGCATTCCCACACCCTGTCGTAACTCAGATGACATTGTCCATAGACGAGGCTTGACCACACCCTGTCTTAACTCAGATCGTATTGTCCATAGACAAGGCTTTCCCACACCATGTCGTAACTCAGATGGCATTGTACAGAGACGATGCTTTCCCACACCCTGACATAACTCAGATGGTTTTGTCCATAGACGAGGCTTCCCCGCACCCTGTCGTAACTCAGATGGTATTGTCCACAGTCGAGGCATTCCCACACCCTGTCCAAACTCAGATAGTATTGTCCATAGTCGAGGCTTTCCCACACCCTGTCGTAACTCAGATAGTATTGTCCAGAGACGAGGCTTTACCACACCCTGTCTTAACTCAGATCGTTTTGTCCATAGGCGTGGCTTTCCCAAACACTGTCCCAACTCAGATCGTGTTGTCCAGTGTCAACGCTTTCCCACACCCTGTCCTAACTCAGCTCGCATTGTCCATAGATGAGGCTTTCCCACACCCTGTCCGAACTCACATTGTATTTTCTATGGACGAGGCTTTCCCACACCCTGTCCTATCTCAGATTGTATTTTCTATGGACGAGGCTTTCCCACACCCTCTCGTAACTCAGATCATATTGTACAGAAACGAAGCTTTCCTACACCCTGTCGTAGCTCAGATGGTATTGTCGATAGACGAGGCTTTACCACACCGCCTTAACCTAGATCGTATTGTCCATAGATGAGGCTTTCCCACACACTGTCGTAACTCAGATCGTATTGTCCAGTGTCAAGGCTTTCCCACACCCTGTCGTAACACAGATGGTATTGTCCATAGACGTGGCATTCCCACACCCTGTCGAAACTCAGATCGTATTGGACAGAGACGAAGCTTTCCCACTGCCTGTCGTAACTTAGATGGTATTGTCCATAGACGAGGTTTTCCCAAACACTGTCCTAACTCAGATCTTATTGTCCATAGATGAGGCTTTCCCACACCCTGGCCTAACTCAGATTGTATTGTCCATAGACGAGGCATTGCCACACCCTTTCCTAACTCAGATTGTATTGTCCAGTGACAAGGCTTTCCCACACTCTGTCCTAACTCAGATCGTATTGTCCAGTGACAAGGATTTCCCACACCCTGTCGTATCTCAGATCGTATTGTACAGAGACAAAGCTTTCCCACAGCCTGTCGTAACTTAGATGGTATTGTCCATAGACGAGGCATTCCCACACCCTGTCGTAACTCAGATGTTATTGTCCATAGACGAGGCATTCCCACACCCTGTCGTAACTCAGATGACATTGTCCATAGACGAGGCTTGACCACACCCTGTCTTAACTCAGATCGTATTGTCCATAGACAAGGCTTTCCCACACCATGTCGTAACTCAGATGGCATTGTACAGAGACGATGCTTTCCCACACCCTGACATAACTCAGATGGTTTTGTCCATAGACGAGGCTTCCCCGCAAACTGTCGTAACTCAGATGGTATTGTCCACAGTCGAGGCATTCCCACACCCTGTCCAAACTCAGATAGTATTGTCCATAGTCGAGGCTTTCCCACACCCTGTCGTAACTCAGATAGTATTGTCCAGAGACGAGGCTTTACCACACCCTGTCTTAACTCAGATCGTTTTGTCCATAGGCGTGGCTTTCCCAAACACTGTCCCAACTCAGATCGTGTTGTCCAGTGTCAACGCTTTCCCACACCCTGTCCTAACTCAGCTCGCATTGTCCATAGATGAGGCTTTCCCACACCCTGTCCGAACTCACATTGTATTTTCTATGGACGAGGCTTTCCCACACCCTGTCCTATCTCAGATTGTATTTTCTATGGACGAGGCTTTCCCACACCCTCTCGTAACTCAGATCGTATTGTACAGAAACGAAGCTTTCCTACACCCTGTCGTAGCTCAGATGGTATTGTCGATAGACGAGGCTTTACCACACCGCCTTAACCTAGATCGTATTGTCCATAGATGAGGCTTTCCCACACACTGTCGTAACTCAGATCGTATTGTCCAGTGTCAAGGCTTTCCCACACCCTGTCGTAACTCAGATGGTATTGTCCATAGACGTGGCATTCCCACACCCTGTCGAAACTCAGATCGTATTGGACAGAGACGAAGCTTTCCCACTGCCTGTCGTAACTTAGATGGTATTGTCCATAGACGAGGTTTTCCCAAACACTGTCCTAACTCAGATCTTATTGTCCATAGATGAGGCTTTCCCACACCCTGGCCTAACTCAGATTGTATTGTCCATAGACGTGGCATTACCACACCCTGTCCTAACTCAGATCGTATTGTCCAAAGACGAGGCATTCCCACACCCTGTTGTAACTCAGATGATATTGTCCATAGACGAGGCATTCCCACAACCTGTCGTAACTCAGATCGTATTGTCCATAGACGAGGCTTGACCACACCCTGTCTTAACTCAGATCGTATTGTCCATAGACAAGGCTTTCCCACACCATGTCGTAACTCAGATGGCATTGTACAGAGACGATGCTTTCCCACACCCTGACATAACTCAGATGGTTTTGTCCATAGACGAGGCTTCCCCGCACCCTGTCGTAACTCAGATGGTATTGTCCACAGTCGAGGCATTCCCACACCCTGTCCAAACTCAGATAGTATTGTCCATAGTCGAGGCTTTCCCACACCCTGTCGTAACTCAGATAGTATTGTCCAGAGACGAGGCTTTACCACACCCTGTCTTAACTCAGATCGTTTTGTCCATAGGCGTGGCTTTCCCAAACACTGTCCCAACTCAGATCGTGTTGTCCAGTGTCAACGCTTTCCCACACCCTGTCCTAACTCAGCTCGCATTGTCCATAGATGAGGCTTTCCCACACCCTGTCCGAACTCACATTGTATTTTCTATGGACGAGGCTTTCCCACACCCTGTCCTATCTCAGATTGTATTTTCTATGGACGAGGCTTTCCCACACCCTCTCGTAACTCAGATCATATTGTACAGAAACGAAGCTTTCCTACACCCTGTCGTAGCTCAGATGGTATTGTCGATAGACGAGGCTTTACCACACCGCCTTAACCTAGATCGTATTGTCCATAGATGAGGCTTTCCCACACACTGTCGTAACTCAGATCGTATTGTCCAGTGTCAAGGCTTTCCCACACCCTGTCGTAACACAGATGGTATTGTCCATAGACGTGGCATTCCCACACCCTGTCGAAACTCAGATCGTATTGGACAGAGACGAAGCTTTCCCACTGCCTGTCGTAACTTAGATGGTATTGTCCATAGACGAGGTTTTCCCAAACACTGTCCTAACTCAGATCTTATTGTCCATAGATGAGGCTTTCCCACACCCTGGCCTAACTCAGATTGTATTGTCCATAGACGAGGCATTGCCACACCCTTTCCTAACTCAGATTGTATTGTCCAGTGACAAGGCTTTCCCACACTCTGTCCTAACTCAGATCGTATTGTCCAGTGACAAGGATTTCCCACACCCTGTCGTATCTCAGATCGTATTGTACAGAGACAAAGCTTTCCCACAGCCTGTCATAACTTAGATGGTATTGTCCATAGACGAGGCATTCCCACACCCTGTCGTAACTCAGATGTTATTGTCCATAGACGAGGCATTCCCACACCCTGTCGTAACTCAGATGACATTGTCCATAGACGAGGCTTGACCACACCCTGTCTTAACTCAGATCGTATTGTCCATAGACAAGGCTTTCCCACACCATGTCGTAACTCAGATGGCATTGTACAGAGACGATGCTTTCCCACACCCTGACATAACTCAGATGGTTTTGTCCATAGACGAGGCTTCCCCGCACCCTGTCGTAACTCAGATGGTATTGTCCACAGTCGAGGCATTCCCACACCCTGTCCAAACTCAGATAGTATTGTCCATAGTCGAGGCTTTCCCACACCCTGTCGTAACTCAGATAGTATTGTCCAGAGACGAGGCTTTACCACACCCTGTCTTAACTCAGATCGTTTTGTCCATAGGCGTGGCTTTCCCAAACACTGTCCCAACTCAGATCGTGTTGTCCAGTGTCAACGCTTTCCCACACCCTGTCCTAACTCAGCTCGCATTGTCCATAGATGAGGCTTTCCCACACCCTGTCCGAACTCACATTGTATTTTCTATGGACGAGGCTTTCCCACACCCTGTCCTATCTCAGATTGTATTTTCTATGGACGAGGCTTTCCCACACCCTCTCGTAACTCAGATCATATTGTACAGAAACGAAGCTTTCCTACACCCTGTCGTAGCTCAGATGGTATTGTCGATAGACGAGGCTTTACCACACCGCCTTAACCTAGATCGTATTGTCCATAGATGAGGCTTTCCCACACACTGTCGTAACTCAGATCGTATTGTCCAGTGTCAAGGCTTTCCCACACCCTGTCGTAACACAGATGGTATTGTCCATAGACGTGGCATTCCCACACCCTGTCGAAACTCAGATCGTATTGGACAGAGACGAAGCTTTCCCACTGCCTGTCGTAACTTAGATGGTATTGTCCATAGACGAGGTTTTCCCAAACACTGTCCTAACTCAGATCTTATTGTCCATAGATGAGGCTTTCCCACACCCTGGCCTAACTCAGATTGTATTGTCCATAGACGAGGCATTGCCACACCCTTTCCTAACTCAGATTGTATTGTCCAGTGACAAGGCTTTCCCACACTCTGTCCTAACTCAGATCGTATTGTCCAGTGACAAGGATTTCCCACACCCTGTCGTATCTCAGATCGTATTGTACAGAGACAAAGCTTTCCCACAGCCTGTCGTAACTTAGATGGTATTGTCCATAGACGAGGCATTCCCACACCCTGTCGTAACTCAGATGTTATTGTCCATAGACGAGGCATTCCCACACCCTGTCGTAACTCAGATGACATTGTCCATAGACGAGGCTTGACCACACCCTGTCTTAACTCAGATCGTATTGTCCATAGACAAGGCTTTCCCACACCATGTCGTAACTCAGATGGCATTGTACAGAGACGATGCTTTCCCACACCCTGACATAACTCAGATGGTTTTGTCCATAGACGAGGCTTCCCCGCAAACTGTCGTAACTCAGATGGTATTGTCCACAGTCGAGGCATTCCCACACCCTGTCCAAACTCAGATAGTATTGTCCATAGTCGAGGCTTTCCCACACCCTGTCGTAACTCAGATAGTATTGTCCAGAGACGAGGCTTTACCACACCCTGTCTTAACTCAGATCGTTTTGTCCATAGGCGTGGCTTTCCCAAACACTGTCCCAACTCAGATCGTGTTGTCCAGTGTCAACGCTTTCCCACACCCTGTCCTAACTCAGCTCGCATTGTCCATAGATGAGGCTTTCCCACACCCTGTCCGAACTCACATTGTATTTTCTATGGACGAGGCTTTCCCACACCCTGTCCTATCTCAGATTGTATTTTCTATGGACGAGGCTTTCCCACACCCTCTCGTAACTCAGATCGTATTGTACAGAAACGAAGCTTTCCTACACCCTGTCGTAGCTCAGATGGTATTGTCGATAGACGAGGCTTTACCACACCGCCTTAACCTAGATCGTATTGTCCATAGATGAGGCTTTCCCACACACTGTCGTAACTCAGATCGTATTGTCCAGTGTCAAGGCTTTCCCACACCCTGTCGTAACTCAGATGGTATTGTCCATAGACGTGGCATTCCCACACCCTGTCGAAACTCAGATCGTATTGGACAGAGACGAAGCTTTCCCACTGCCTGTCGTAACTTAGATGGTATTGTCCATAGACGAGGTTTTCCCAAACACTGTCCTAACTCAGATCTTATTGTCCATAGATGAGGCTTTCCCACACCCTGGCCTAACTCAGATTGTATTGTCCATAGACGTGGCATTACCACACCCTGTCCTAACTCAGATCGTATTGTCCAAAGACGAGGCATTCCCACACCCTGTTGTAACTCAGATGATATTGTCCATAGACGAGGCATTCCCACAACCTGTCGTAACTCAGATCGTATTGTCCATAGACGAGGCTTGACCACACCCTGTCTTAACTCAGATCGTATTGTCCATAGACAAGGCTTTCCCACACCATGTCGTAACTCAGATGGCATTGTACAGAGACGATGCTTTCCCACACCCTGACATAACTCAGATGGTTTTGTCCATAGACGAGGCTTCCCCGCACCCTGTCGTAACTCAGATGGTATTGTCCACAGTCGAGGCATTCCCACACCCTGTCCAAACTCAGATAGTATTGTCCATAGTCGAGGCTTTCCCACACCCTGTCGTAACTCAGATAGTATTGTCCAGAGACGAGGCTTTACCACACCCTGTCTTAACTCAGATCGTTTTGTCCATAGGCGTGGCTTTCCCAAACACTGTCCCAACTCAGATCGTGTTGTCCAGTGTCAACGCTTTCCCACACCCTGTCCTAACTCAGCTCGCATTGTCCATAGATGAGGCTTTCCCACACCCTGTCCGAACTCACATTGTATTTTCTATGGACGAGGCTTTCCCACACCCTGTCCTATCTCAGATTGTATTTTCTATGGACGAGGCTTTCCCACACCCTCTCGTAACTCAGATCATATTGTACAGAAACGAAGCTTTCCTACACCCTGTCGTAGCTCAGATGGTATTGTCGATAGACGAGGCTTTACCACACCGCCTTAACCTAGATCGTATTGTCCATAGATGAGGCTTTCCCACACACTGTCGTAACTCAGATCGTATTGTCCAGTGTCAAGGCTTTCCCACACCCTGTCGTAACACAGATGGTATTGTCCATAGACGTGGCATTCCCACACCCTGTCGAAACTCAGATCGTATTGGACAGAGACGAAGCTTTCCCACTGCCTGTCGTAACTTAGATGGTATTGTCCATAGACGAGGTTTTCCCAAACACTGTCCTAACTCAGATCTTATTGTCCATAGATGAGGCTTTCCCACACCCTGGCCTAACTCAGATTGTATTGTCCATAGACGAGGCATTGCCACACCCTTTCCTAACTCAGATTGTATTGTCCAGTGACAAGGCTTTCCCACACTCTGTCCTAACTCAGATCGTATTGTCCAGTGACAAGGATTTCCCACACCCTGTCGTATCTCAGATCGTATTGTACAGAGACAAAGCTTTCCCACAGCCTGTCATAACTTAGATGGTATTGTCCATAGACGAGGCATTCCCACACCCTGTCGTAACTCAGATGTTATTGTCCATAGACGAGGCATTCCCACACCCTGTCGTAACTCAGATGACATTGTCCATAGACGAGGCTTGACCACACCCTGTCTTAACTCAGATCGTATTGTCCATAGACAAGGCTTTCCCACACCATGTCGTAACTCAGATGGCATTGTACAGAGACGATGCTTTCCCACACCCTGACATAACTCAGATGGTTTTGTCCATAGACGAGGCTTCCCCGCAAACTGTCGTAACTCAGATGGTATTGTCCACAGTCGAGGCATTCCCACACCCTGTCCAAACTCAGATAGTATTGTCCATAGTCGAGGCTTTCCCACACCCTGTCGTAACTCAGATAGTATTGTCCAGAGACGAGGCTTTACCACACCCTGTCTTAACTCAGATCGTTTTGTCCATAGGCGTGGCTTTCCCAAACACTGTCCCAACTCAGATCGTGTTGTCCAGTGTCAACGCTTTCCCACACCCTGTCCTAACTCAGCTCGCATTGTCCATAGATGAGGCTTTCCCACACCCTGTCCGAACTCACATTGTATTTTCTATGGACGAGGCTTTCCCACACCCTGTCCTATCTCAGATTGTATTTTCTATGGACGAGGCTTTCCCACACCCTCTCGTAACTCAGATCATATTGTACAGAAACGAAGCTTTCCTACACCCTGTCGTAGCTCAGATGGTATTGTCGATAGACGAGGCTTTACCACACCGCCTTAACCTAGATCGTATTGTCCATAGATGAGGCTTTCCCACACACTGTCGTAACTCAGATCGTATTGTCCAGTGTCAAGGCTTTCCCACACCCTGTCGTAACTCAGATGGTATTGTCCATAGACGTGGCATTCCCACACCCTGTCGAAACTCAGATCGTATTGGACAGAGACGAAGCTTTCCCACTGCCTGTCGTAACTTAGATGGTATTGTCCATAGACGAGGTTTTCCCAAACACTGTCCTAACTCAGATCTTATTGTCCATAGATGAGGCTTTCCCACACCCTGGCCTAACTCAGATTGTATTGTCCATAGACGTGGCATTACCACACCCTGTCCTAACTCAGATCGTATTGTCCAAAGACGAGGCATTCCCACACCCTGTTGTAACTCAGATGATATTGTCCATAGACGAGGCATTCCCACAACCTGTCGTAACTCAGATCGTATTGTCCATAGACGAGGCTTGACCACACCCTGTCTTAACTCAGATCGTATTGTCCATAGACAAGGCTTTCCCACACCATGTCGTAACTCAGATGGCATTGTACAGAGACGATGCTTTCCCACACCCTGACATAACTCAGATGGTTTTGTCCATAGACGAGGCTTCCCCGCACCCTGTCGTAACTCAGATGGTATTGTCCACAGTCGAGGCATTCCCACACCCTGTCCAAACTCAGATAGTATTGTCCATAGTCGAGGCTTTCCCACACCCTGTCGTAACTCAGATAGTATTGTCCAGAGACGAGGCTTTACCACACCCTGTCTTAACTCAGATCGTTTTGTCCATAGGCGTGGCTTTCCCAAACACTGTCCCAACTCAGATCGTGTTGTCCAGTGTCAACGCTTTCCCACACCCTGTCCTAACTCAGCTCGCATTGTCCATAGATGAGGCTTTCCCACACCCTGTCCGAACTCACATTGTATTTTCTATGGACGAGGCTTTCCCACACCCTGTCCTATCTCAGATTGTATTTTCTATGGACGAGGCTTTCCCACACCCTCTCGTAACTCAGATCATATTGTACAGAAACGAAGCTTTCCTACACCCTGTCGTAGCTCAGATGGTATTGTCGATAGACGAGGCTTTACCACACCGCCTTAACCTAGATCGTATTGTCCATAGATGAGGCTTTCCCACACACTGTCGTAACTCAGATCGTATTGTCCAGTGTCAAGGCTTTCCCACACCCTGTCGTAACTCAGATGGTATTGTCCATAGACGTGGCATTCCCACACCCTGTCGAAACTCAGATCGTATTGGACAGAGACGAAGCTTTCCCACTGCCTGTCGTAACTTAGATGGTATTGTCCATAGACGAGGTTTTCCCAAACACTGTCCTAACTCAGATCTTATTGTCCATAGATGAGGCTTTCCCACACCCTGGCCTAACTCAGATTGTATTGTCCATAGACGTGGCATTACCACACCCTGTCCTAACTCAGATCGTATTGTCCAAAGACGAGGCATTCCCACACCCTGTTGTAACTCAGATGATATTGTCCATAGACGAGGCATTCCCACAACCTGTCGTAACTCAGATCGTATTGTCCATAGACGAGGCTTGACCACACCCTGTCTTAACTCAGATCGTATTGTCCATAGACAAGGCTTTCCCACACCATGTCGTAACTCAGATGGCATTGTACAGAGACGATGCTTTCCCACACCCTGACATAACTCAGATGGTTTTGTCCATAGACGAGGCTTCCCCGCACCCTGTCGTAACTCAGATGGTATTGTCCACAGTCGAGGCATTCCCACACCCTGTCCAAACTCAGATAGTATTGTCCATAGTCGAGGCTTTCCCACACCCTGTCGTAACTCAGATAGTATTGTCCAGAGACGAGGCTTTACCACACCCTGTCTTAACTCAGATCGTTTTGTCCATAGGCGTGGCTTTCCCAAACACTGTCCCAACTCAGATCGTGTTGTCCAGTGTCAACGCTTTCCCACACCCTGTCCTAACTCAGCTCGCATTGTCCATAGATGAGGCTTTCCCACACCCTGTCCGAACTCACATTGTATTTTCTATGGACGAGGCTTTCCCACACCCTGTCCTATCTCAGATTGTATTTTCTATGGACGAGGCTTTCCCACACCCTCTCGTAACTCAGATCATATTGTACAGAAACGAAGCTTTCCTACACCCTGTCGTAGCTCAGATGGTATTGTCGATAGACGAGGCTTTACCACACCGCCTTAACCTAGATCGTATTGTCCATAGATGAGGCTTTCCCACACACTGTCGTAACTCAGATCGTATTGTCCAGTGTCAAGGCTTTCCCACACCCTGTCGTAACACAGATGGTATTGTCCATAGACGTGGCATTCCCACACCCTGTCGAAACTCAGATCGTATTGGACAGAGACGAAGCTTTCCCACTGCCTGTCGTAACTTAGATGGTATTGTCCATAGACGAGGTTTTCCCAAACACTGTCCTAACTCTGATCTTATTGTCCATAGATGAGGCTTTCCCACACCCTGGCCTAACTCAGATTGTATTGTCCATAGACGAGGCATTGCCACACCCTTTCCTAACTCAGATTGTATTGTCCAGTGACAAGGATTTCCCACACCCTGTCGTATCTCAGATCATATTGTACAGAGACAAAGCTTTCCCACAGCCTGTCGTAACTTAGATGGTATTGTCCATAGACAAGGCATTCCCACACCCTGTCGTAACTCAGATGTTATTGTCCATAGACGAGGCATTCCCACACCCTGTCGTAACTCAGATGACATTGTCCATAGACGAGGCTTGACCACACCCTGTCTTAACTCAGATCGTATTGTCCATAGACGAGGCTTTCCCACACACTGTCGTAACTCAGATTGTATTGTCCATAGACGAGGCTTTCCCACACCCTGTCCTAACTCAGATTGTATTGTTCATAGATGAGGCTTTCCCACTCCCTGTCCTAACTCAGATCGTATTGTCCAGTGTCTAGGCTTTCCCACACCCTGTCCTAACTCAGACCGTATTGTCCAGTGTCTAGGCTTTCCCACACACTGTCGTTACTCAGATCGTATTATCCATAGACGAGGCTTTCCCACTACCTGTCGTAACTCAGATTGCATTGTCCATAGACGAGGCTTTCCCACACACTGTCATAACTCAGATCGTATTGCCCATAGACGAGGCTTTCCCACACACTGTCGTAACTCAGATCGTATTGTCCATAGACGAGGCTTTCCCACACACTGTCGTAACTCAGATAGTATTTTCCATAGACGAGGCTTTCCCACACCCTGTCCTAACTCAGATCGTATTTTGCATAGACAAGGCTTTCCCACACCCAGTCCTAACTCAGATCGTATTGTCCATAGACGAGGCTTTCCCACTACCTGTCGTAACTCAGATTGCATTGTCCATAGACGAGGCATTTCCACACCCTGTTGTAACTCAGATGATATTGTCCATAGACGAGGCTTTACCACACCCTGTCTTAACACAGATCGTACTGTCCAGAGACGAGGCTTTCCCACACCCTGTCGTTACTCATATTGTACTGTCCATAGACAAGGCTTTCCCACACACTGTCGTAACTCAGATTGTATTGTCCAGAGACGAGGCATTCCCACACTCTGTCGTATCTCAGATTGTATTTTCTATGGACGAGGCTTTCCCACACCCTGTAGTAACTCAGACTGTGTTTTCCAGTGACAAGGCTTTCCCACACCCTGTCGTAACTCAGTTCGTATTGTCCATAGACGAGGCTTGACCACACCCTGTCTTAACTCTGATCGTATTGTCCAGTGACAAGGCTTTCCCACACCCTGTCGTAACTCAGATTGGATGGTCCATAGATGAGGCTTTCCCAAAAACTGTCTTACTCAGATTTTATTGTCAATAGGAAAGGCTTTCCCACACCCTGTCCTAACTCAGATTGCATTGTGCATAGACGAGGCTTTCCCACACACTGTCGTAACTCAGATTGTATTGTTCATAGACGAGGCATTCCCACACCCTGTCCTAACTCAGATTGCATTGGCCATAGCCAAGGTGATCCCACACCCTGTCCTAACTCAGATCGTATTGTGCATAGACCAGGCGTTAACACACCCTGTCGTAACTCAGATCGGATTGCCCAAAGACGAGGCATTCCCACACCCTTTCGTAACTAAGATCGTATTGTCCATGGACGAGGCTTTCCCACACCATGTCCTAACTCAGATTGTATTGTCCATAGACGAGGCTTTCCCACACCCTGTCCTAACTCAGATTGTATTGTTCATAGACGAGGCTTTCCCACTCCCTGTCCTAACTCAGATCGTATTGTCCAGTGTCAAGGCTTTCCCACACACTGTCTTGCTCTGATCGTATTGTACATAGCCAAGGCTTTCCCACACCCTGTCCGAACTCAGACCGTATTGTCCAGTGTCTACGCTTTCCCACACACTGTCGTTACTCAGATCGTATTATCCATAGACGAGGCTTTCCCACTACCTGTCGTAACTCAGATTGCATTGTCCATAGACGAGGCTTTCCCACACACTGTCATAACTCAGATCGTATTGCCCATAGACGAGGCTTTCCCACACACTGTCGTAACTCAGATCGTATTGTCCATAGACGAGGCTTTCCCACACACTGTCGTAACTCAGATAGTATTTTCCATAGACGAGGCTTTCCCACACCCTGTCCTAACTCAGATCGTATTTTGCATAGACAAGGCTTTCCCACACCCAGTCCTAACTCAGATCGTATTGTCCATAGACGAGGCTTTCCCACTACCTGTCGTAACTCAGATTGCATTGTCCATAGACGAGGCTTTACCACACCCTTTCGTAACTAAGATCGTATTGTCCATGGACGAGGCTTTCCCACACCATGTCCTAACTCAGATTGTATTGTCCATAGACGAGGCTTTCCCACACCCTGTCCTAACTCAGATTGTATTGTTCATAGACGAGGCTTTCCCACTCCCTGTCCTAACTCAGATCGTATTGTCCAGTGTCAAGGCTTTCCCACACACTGTCTTACTCTGATTGTATTGTACATAGCCAAGGCTTTCCCACACCCTGTCCTAACTCAGACCGTATTGTCCAGTGTCTAGGCTTTCCCACACACTGTCGTTACTCAGATCGTATTATCCATAGACGAGGCTTTCCCACTACCTGTCGTAACTAAGATAGTATTTTCCATAGACGAGGCTTTCCCACACCCTGTCCTAACTCAGATCATATTTTGCATAGACAAGGCTTTCCCACACCCAGTCCTAACTCAGATCGTATTGTCCATAGACGAGGCTTTCCCACTACCTGTCGTAACTCAGATTGCATTGTCCATAGACGAGGCTTTCCCACACCCTGTTGTAACTCAGATGATATTGTCCATAGACGAGGCTTTACCACACCCTGTCTTAACACAGATCATATTGTCCAGAGACGAGGCTTTCCCACACCCTGTCGTTACTCATATTGTACTGTCCATAGACAAGGATTTTCCACACACTGTCGTAACTCAGATTGTATTGTCCACAGACGAGGCATTCCCACACTCTGTCGTATCTCAGATTGTATTTTCTATGGACGAGGCTTTCCCACACCCTGTCGTAACTCAGATCGTATTGTCCATAGACGAGGCATTCCCACACCCTGTTGTAACTCATATCGTATTGTCCAGAGACGAGGCTTTACCACACACTGTCCCAACTCAGATCATATTGTCCAGTGTCAACGCTTTCCCACACACTGTCCTAACTCAGATGGTATTGTCCATAGACGAGGCATTCCCACACACTGTCATAACTCATATCGTATTGTCCAATGACAAGGTCTTCCCACACACTGTCGTAACTCAGATCGTATTGTACAGAAACGAAGCTTTCCTGCACCCTGTCTTAGCTCGGATGGTATTGTCTATAGACGAGGCTTTACCACACTGTCTTAACTCAGATCGTATTGCCCATAGACGAGGCTTTCCCACACACTGTCGTAACTCAGATCGTATTGTCCATAGACGAGGCTTTCCCACACCCTGTCCTAACTCAGATCGTATTTTGCATAGACAAGGCTTTCCCACACCCAGTCCTAACTCAGATCGTATTGTCCATAGACGAGGCTTTCCCACTACCTGTCGTTACTCAGATTGCATTGTCCATAGACGAGGCTTTCCCACACCCTGTTGTAACTCAGATGATATTGTCCATAGACGAGGCTTTACCACACCCTTTCGTAACTAAGATCGTATTGTCCATGGACGAGGCTTTCCCACACCATGTCCTAACTCAGATTGTATTGTCCATAGACGAGGCTTTCCCACACCCTGTCCTAACTCAGATTGTATTGTTCATAGACGAGGCTTTCCCACTCCCTGTCCTAACTCAGATCGTATTGTCCAGTGTCAAGGCTTTCCCACACACTGTCTTACTCTGATTGTATTGTACATAGCCAAGGCTTTCCCACACCCTGTCCTAACTCAGACCGTATTGTCCAGTGTCTAGGCTTTCCCACACACTGTCGTTACTCAGATCGTATTATCCATAGACGAGTCTTTCCCACTACCTGTCGTAACTCAGATTGCATTGTCCATAGACGAGGCTTTCCCACACACTGTCATAACTCAGATCGTATTGCCCATAGACGAGGCTTTCCCACACACTGTCGTAACTCAGATCGTATTGTCCATAGACGAGGCTTTCCCACACACTGTCGTAACTCAGATAGTATTTTCCATAGACGAGGCTTTCCCACACCCTGTCCTAACTCAGATCGTATTTTGCATAGACAAGGCTTTCCCACACCCAGTCCTAACTCAGATCGTATTGTCCATAGACGAGGCATTCCCACTACCTGTCGTAACTCAGATTGCATTGTCCATAGACGAGGCTTTCCCACACCCTGTTGTAACTCAGATGATATTGTCCATAGACGAGGCTTTACCACACCCTGTCTTAACACAGATCATATTGTCTAGAGACGAGGCTTTCCCACACCCTGTCGTTACTCATATTGTACTGTCCATAGACAAGGATTTCCCACACACTGTCGTAACTCAGATTGTACTGTCCAGAGACGAGGCATTCCCACACTCTGTCGTATCTCAGATTGTATTTTCTATGGACGAGGCTTTCCCACACCCTGTTGTAACTCAGACTGTGTTTTCCAGTGACAAGGCTTTCCCACACCCTGTCGTAACTCAGATCGTATTGTCCATAGACGAGGCATTCCCACACCCTGTTGTAACTCATATCGTATTGTCCAGAGACGAGGCTTTACCACACACTGTCCCAACTCAGATCGTATTGTCCAGTGTCAACGCTTTCCCACACACTGTCCTAACTCAGATGGTATTGTCCATAGACGAGGCTTTACCACACCGTCTTAACTCAGATCGTCTTGTCCATAGACGAGGTTTTCCCAAACACTGTCTTAACTCAGATCTTATTGCCCTTAGATGAGGCTTTCCCACACCCTGTCCTAACTCAGATTGTATTGTCCATAGACGAGGCATTCTCACACCCTGTCCTAACTCAGACTGTATTGTCCAGTGACAAGGCTTTCCCACACCCTGTCATAACTCAGATCGTATTGTACAGAAACGATGCTTTCCTACACCCTGTCGTAGCTCAGATGGTATTGTCCATAGACGAGGCTTTACCACACCCTGTCCTAACTCATATAGTATTGTCCAGTGACAAGGCTTTACCACACCCTGTCGTAAGTCAGATCGTATTCTACAGAAACGAAGCTTTCCTACACCCTGTCGTGGCTCAGATGTTACTGTCCATAGACGAGGCTTTACCAAACCCTGTCGTAACTCAGACTGTGTTGTCCATACACGAGGCATTCCCACACCCTGTTGTAACTCATATCGTATTGTCCAGTGACAAGGCTTTCCCACACCCTCTCGTAACTCAGATCGTATTGTCCATAGACGAGGCATTCCCACACACTGTCATAACTCAGATCGTATTGTCCTTAGACGAGGCTTTCCCACACCCTGTCCTAACTCAGATAGTATTTTCTATGGACGAGGCTTTCCCACACCCTGTCCTATCTCAGATTGTATTTTCAATGGACGAGGCTTTCCCACACCCTCTCATAACTCAGATCGTATTGTACAGAAACGAAGCTTTCCTACACCCTGTCGTAGCTCAGATGGTATTGTCTATAGACGAGGCTTTACCACACCGCCTTAACTCAGATCGTATTGTCCATAGACGAGGCATTCCCACACACTGTCGTAACTCAGATCGTATTGTCCAGTGTCAAGACTTTCCCACACCCTGTCGTAACTCATATGGTATTGTCCATAGACGTGGCATTCCCACACCCTGTCGTAACTCAGATCGTATTGTCGATAGACGAGGTTTTCCCAAACACTGTCCTAACTCAGATTGTATTGTCCATAGATGAGGCTTTCCCACACCCTGTCCTAACTCAGATCTTATTGTCCATAGACGAGGCATTCCCACACCCTGTTGTAACTCATATCGTATTGTCCAGAGACGAGGCTTTCCCACTCCCTGTCCCAACTCAGATCGTATTGTCCAGTGTCAACGCTTTCACACACCCTGTCCTAACTCAGATGGTATTGTCCATAGACGAGGCATTCCCACACACTGTCATAACTCATATCGTATTGTCCAATGACAAGGCCTTCCCATACACTGTCGTAACTCAGATCGTATTGTACAGAAACGAAGCTTTCCTACAACCTGTCGTAGCTCAGATGGTATTGTCCATAGACGAGGCTTTCCCACACACTGTCGTAAATCAGATCGTGTTGTCCATAGACGAGGCTTTCCCACACACGGTCTTAATTGAGATTTGACTGTCCATGGATGAGGCTTTCCCACACCCTGTCCTAACTCAGATCGTATTTTGCATAGACAAGGCTTTCCCACACCCAGTCCTAACTCAGATCGTATTGTCCATAGACGAGGCTTTCCCACTACCTGTCGTTACTCAGATTGCATTGTCCATAGACGAGGCTTTCCCACACCCTGTTGTAACTCAGATGATATTGTCCATAGACGAGGCTTTACCACACCCTTTCGTAACTAAGATCGTATTGTCCATGGACGAGGCTTTCCCACACCATGTCCTAACTCAGATTGTATTGTCCATAGACGAGGCTTTCCCACACCCTGTCCTAACTCTGATTGTATTGTTCATAGACGAGGCTTTCCCACTCCCTGTCCTAACTCAGATCGTATTGTCCAGTGTCAAGGCTTTCCCACACACTGTCTTACTCTGATTGTATTGTACATAGCCAAGGCTTTCCCACACCCTGTCCTAACTCAGACCGTATTGTCCAGTGTCTAGGCTTTCCCACACACTGTCGTTACTCAGATCGTATTATCCATAGACGAGTCTTTCCCACTACCTGTCGTAACTCAGATTGCATTGTCCATAGACGAGGCTTTCCCACACACTGTCATAACTCAGATCGTATTGCCCATAGACGAGGCTTTCCCACACACTGTCGTAACTCAGATCGTATTGTCCATAGACGAGGCTTTCCCACACACTGTCGTAACTCAGATAGTATTTTCCATAGACGAGGCTTTCCCACACCCTGTCCTAACTCAGATCGTATTTTGCATAGACAAGGCTTTCCCACACCCAGTCCTAACTCAGATCGTATTGTCCATAGACGAGGCATTCCCACTACCTGTCGTAACTCAGATTGCATTGTCCATAGACGAGGTTTTCCCACACCCTGTTGTAACTCAGATGATATTGTCCATAGACGAGGCTTTACCACACCCTGTCTTAACACAGATCATATTGTCCAGAGACGAGGCTTTCCCACACCCTGTCGTTACTCATATTGTACTGTCCATAGACAAGGATTTCCCACACACTGTCGTAACTCAGATTGTATTGTCCAGAGACGAGGCATTCCCACACTCTGTCGTATCTCAGATTGTATTTTCTATGGACGAGGCTTTCCCACACCCTGTTGTAACTCAGACTGTGTTTTCCAGTGACAAGGCTTTCCCACACCCTGTCGTAACTCAGATCGTATTGTCCATAGACGAGGCATTCCCACACCCTGTTGTAACTCATATCGTATTGTCCAGAGACGAGGCTTTACCACACACTGTCCCAACCCAGATCGTATTGTCCAGTGTCAATGCTTTCCCACACACTGTCCTAACTCAGATGGTATTGTCCATAGACGAGGCTTTACCACACCGTCTTAACTCAGATCGTCTTGTCCATAGACGAGGTTTTCCCAAACACTGTCTTAACTCAGATCTTATTGTCCTTAGATGAGGCTTTCCCACACCCTGTCCTAACTCAGATTGTATTGTCCATAGACGAGGCATTCTCACACCCTGTCCTAACTCAGACTGTATTGTCCAGTGACAAGGCTTTCCCACACCCTGTCATAACTCAGATCGTATTGTACAGAAACGATGCTTTCCTACACCCTGTCGTAGCTCAGATGGTATTGTCCATAGACGAGGCTTTACCACACCCTGTCCTAACTCATATAGTATTGTCCAGTGACAAGGCTTTACCACACCCTGTCGTAAGTCAGATCGTATTCTACAGAAACGAAGCTTTCCTACACCCTGTCGTGGCTCAGATGTTACTGTCCATAGACGAGGCTTTACCAAACCCTGTCGTAACTCAGACTGTGTTGTCCATACACGAGGCATTCCCACACCCTGTTGTAACTCATATCGTATTGTCCAGTGACAAGGCTTTCCCACACCCTCTCGTAACTCAGATCGTATTGTCCATAGACGAGGCATTCCCACACACTGTCATAACTCAGATCGTATTGTCCTTAGACGAGGCTTTCCCACACCCTGTCCTAACTCAGATAGTATTTTCTATGGACGAGGCTTTCCCACACCCTGTCCTATCTCAGATTGTATTTTCAATGGACGAGGCTTTCCCACACCCTCTCATAACTCAGATCGTATTGTACAGAAACGAAGCTTTCCTACACCCTGTCATAGCTCAGATGGTATTGTCTATAGACGAGGCTTTACCACACCGCCTTAACTCAGATCGTATTGTCCATAGACGAGGCATTCCCACACACTGTCGTAACTCAGATCGTATTGTCCAGTGTCAAGACTTTCCCACACCCTGTCGTAACTCATATGGTATTGTACATAGACGTGGCATTCCCACACCCTGTCGTAACTCAGATCGTATTGTCGATAGACGAGGTTTTCCCAAACACTGTCCTAACTCAGATTGTATTGTCCATAGATGAGGCTTTCCCACACCCTGTCCTAACTCAGATCTTATTGTCCATAGACGAGGCATTCCCACACCCTGTTGTAACTCATATCGTATTGTCCAGAGACGAGGCTTTCCCACTCCCTGTCCCAACTCAGATCGTATTGTCCAGTGTCAACGCTTTCACACACCCTGTCCTAACTCAGATGGTATTGTCCATAGACGAGGCATTCCCACACACTGTCATAACTCATAACGTATTGTCCAATGACAAGGCCTTCCCATACACTGTCGTAACTCAGATCGTATTGTACAGAAACGAAGCTTTCCTACAACCTGTCGTAGCTCAGATGGTATTGTCCATAGACGAGGCTTTCCCACACACTGTCGTAACTCAGATCGTGTTGTCCATAGACGAGGCTTTCCCACACACGGTCTTAATTGAGATTTGACTGTCCATGGATGAGGCTTTCCCACACCCTGTCCTAACTCAGATCGTATTTTGCATAGACAAGGCTTTCCCACACCCAGTCCTTACTCAGATTGTATTGTCCATAGACGTGGCATTACCACACCCTGTCCTAACTCAGATCGTATTGTCCAAAGACGAGGCATTCCCACACCCTGTTGTAACTCAGATGATATTGTCCATAGACGAGGCATTCCCACAACCTGTCGTAACTCAGATCGTATTGTCCATAGACGAGGCTTGACCACACCCTGTCTTAACTCAGATCATATTGTCCATAGACAAGGCTTTCGCACACCATGTCGTAACTCAGATGGCATTGTACAGAGACGATGCTTTCCCACACCCTGACATAACTCAGATGGTTTTGTCCATAGACGAGGCTTCCCCGCACCCTGTCGTACCTCAGATGGTATTGTCCACAGTCGAGGCATTCCCACACCCTGTCCAAACTCAGATAGTATTGTCCATAGTCGAGGCTTTCCCACACCCTGTCGTAACTCAGATAGTATTGTCCAGAGACGAGGCTTTACCACACCCTGTCTTAACTCAGATCGTTTTGTCCATAGGCGTGGCTTTCACAAACACTGTCCCAACTCAGATCATGTTTTGCATAGACAAGGCTTTCCCACACCCAGTCCTAATTCAGATCGTATTGTCCATAGACGAGACTTTCCCACTACCTGTCGTAACTCAGATTGCATTGTCCATAGACGAGGCTTTCCCACACCCTGTTGTAACTCAGATGATATTGTCCATAGACGAGGCTTTCCCACACCCTGTCGTTACTCATATTGTACTGTCCATAGAAAAGGATTTTCCACACACTGTCGTAACTCAGATTGTATTGTCCAGAGACGAGGCATTCCCACACTCTGTCGTATCTCAGATTGTATTTTCTATGGACGAGGCTTTCCCACACCCTGTCGTAACTCAGATCGTATTGTCCATAGACGAGGCATTCCCACACCCTGTTGTAACTCATATCGTATTGTCCAGAGACGAGGCTTTACCACACACTGTCCCAACTCAGATCATATTGTCCAGTGTCAACGCTTTCCCACACACTGTCCTAACTCAGATGGTATTGTCCATAGACGAGGCATTCCCACACACTGTCATAACTCATATCGTATTGTCCAATGACAAGGTCTTCCCACACACTGTCGTAACTCAGATCGTATTGTACAGAAACGAAGCTTTCCTGCACCCTGTCTTAGCTCGGATGGTATTGTCCATAGACGAGGCTTTCCCACATACTGTCGTAACTCAGATAGTATTTTCCATAGACGAGGCTTTCCCACACCCTGTCCTAACTCAGATCGTATTTTGCATAGACAAGGCTTTCCCACACCCAGTCCTAACTCAGATCGTATTGTCCATAGACGAGGCTTTCCCACTACCTGTCGTAACTCAGATTGCATTGTCCATAGACGAGGCTTTCCCACACCCTGTTGTAACTCAGATGATATTGTCCATAGACGAGGCTTTACCACACTCTTTCGTAACTAAGATCGTATTGTCCATGGACGAGGCTTTCCCACACCATGTCCTAACTCAGATTGTATTGTCCATAGACGAGGCTTTCCCACACCCTGTCCTAACTCAGATTGTATTGTTCATAGACGAGGCTTTCCCACTCCCTGTCCTAACTCAGATCGTATTGTCCAGTGTCAAGGCTTTCCCACACACTGTCTTACTCTGATTGTATTGTACATAGCCAAGGCTTTCCCACACCCTGTCCTAACTCAGACCGTATTGTCCAGTGTCTAGGCTTTCCCACACACTGTCGTTACTCAGATCGTATTATCCATAGACGAGGCTTTCCCACTACCTGTCGTAACTCAGATTGCATTGTCCATAGACGAGGCTTTCCCACACACTGTCATAACTCAGATCGTATTGCCCATAGACGAGGCTTTCCCACACACTGTCGTAACTCAGATCGTATTGTCCATAGACGAGGCTTTCCCACACACTGTCGTAACTCAGATAGTATTTTCCATAGACGAGGCTTTCCCACACCCTGTCCTAACTCAGATCGTATTTTGCATAGACAAGGCTTTCCCACACCCAGTCCTAACTCAGATCGTATTGTCCATAGACGAGGCATTCCCACTACCTGTCGTAACTCAGATTGCATTGTCCATAGACGAGGCTTTCCCACACCCTGTTGTAACTCAGATGATATTGTCCATAGACGAGGCTTTACCACACCCTGTCTTAACACAGATCATATTGTCCAGAGACGAGGCTTTCCCACACCCTGTCGTAACTCAGATCGTATTGTCCATAGACATGGATTTCCCACACACTGTCGTAACTCAGATTGTATTGTCCAGAGACGAGGCATTCCCACACTCTGTCGTATCTCAGATTGTATTTTCTATGGACGAGGCTTTCCCACACGCTGTTGTAACTCAGACTGTGTTTTCCAGTGACAAGGCTTTCCCACACCCTGTCGTAACTCAGATCGTATTGTCCATAGACGAGGCATTCCCACACCCTGTTGTAACTCATATCGTATTGTCCAGAGACGAGGCTTTACCACACACTGTCCCAACTCAGATCGTATTGTCCAGTGTCAACGCTTTCCCACACACTGTCCTAACTCAGACTGTATTGTCCAGTGACAAGGCTTTCCCACACCCTGTCATAACTCAGATCGTATTGTACAGAAACGAAGCTTTCCTACACCCTGTCGTAGCTCAGATGGTATTGTCCATAGACGAGGCTTTACCACACCCTGTCGTAACTCAGACTGTGTTGTCCATAGACGAGGCATTCCCACACCCTGTCGTAACTCATATAGTATTGTCCAGTGACAAGGCTTTACCACACCCTGTCGTAAGTCAGATCGTATTCTACAGAAACGAAGCTTTCCTACACCCTGTCGTGGCTCAGATGTTACTGTCCATAGACGAGGCTTTACCAAACCCTGTCGTAACTCAGACTGTGTTGTCCATACACGAGGCATTCCCACAACCTGTTGTAACTCATATCGTATTGCCCAGTGACAAGGCTTTCCCACACCCTCTCGTAACTCAGATCATATTGTCCATAGACGAGGCATTCCCACACACTGTCATAACTCAGATCGTATTGTCCTTAGACGAGGCTTTCCCACACCCTGTCCTAACTCAGATAGTATTTTCTATGGACGAGGCTTTCCCACACCCTGTCCTATCTCAGATTGTATTTTCAATGGACGAGGCTTTCCCACACCCTCTCATAACTCAGATCGTATTGTACAGAAACGAAGCTTTCCTACACCCTGTCGTAGCTCAGATGGTATTGTCTATAGACGAGGCTTTACCACACCGCCTTAACTCAGATCGTATTGTCCATAGACGAGGCATTCCCACACACTGTCGTAACTCAGATCGTATTGTCCAGTGTCAAGACTTTCCCACACCCTGTCGTAACTCATATGGTATTGTCCATAGACGTGGCATTCCCACACCCTGTCGTAACTCAGATCGTATTGTCGATAGACGAGGTTTTCCCAAACACTGTCCTAACTCAGATTGTATTGTCCATAGATGAGGCTTTCCCACACCCTGTCCTAACTCAGATCTTATTGTCCATAGATGAGGCATTCCCACACCCTGTTGTAACTCATATCGTATTGTCCAGAGACGAGGCTTTCCCACTCCCTGTCCCAACTCAGATCGTATTGTCCAGTGCCAACGCTTTCACACACCCTGTCCTAACTCAGATGGTATTGTCCATAGACGAGGCATTCCCACACACTGTCATAACTCATATCGTATTGTCCAATGACAAGGCCTTCCCATACACTGTCGTAACTCAGATCGTATTGTACAGAAACGAAGCTTTCCTACAACCTGTCGTAGCTCAGATGGTATTGTCCATAGACGAGGCTTTCCCACACACTGTCGTAACTCAGATGGTATTGTCCATAGACGAGGCATTCCCACACACTGTCATAACTCATATCGTATTGTCCAATGACAAGGCCTTCCCACACCCTGTCCTAACTCAGATCGTACTTTGCATAGACAAGGCTTTCCCACACCCAGTCCTTACTCAGATCGTATTGTCCAAAGACGAGGCATTCCCACACCCTGTTGTAACTCAGATGATATTGTCCATAGACGAGGCATTCCCACAACCTGTCGTAACTCAGATCGTATTGTCCATAGACGAGGCTTGACCACACCCTCTCTTAACTCAGATCGTATTGTCCATAGACAAGGCTTTCCCACACCATGTCGTAACTCAGATGGCATTGTACAGAGACGATGCTTTCCCACACCCTGACATAACTCACATGGTTTTGTCCATAGACGAGGCTTCCCCGCACCCTGTCGTAACTCAGATGGTATTGTCCACAGTCGAGGCATTCCCACACCCTGTCCAAACTCAGATAGTATTGTCCATAGTCGAGGCTTTCCCACACCCTGTCGTAACTCAGATAGTATTTTCCAGAGACGAGGCTTTACCACACCCTGTCTTAACTCAGATCGTTTTGTCCATAGGCGTGGCTTTCCCAAACACTGTCCCAACTCAGATCGTGTTGTCCAGTGTCAACGCTTTCCCACACCCTGTCCTAACTCAGCTCGCATTGTCCATAGATGAGGCTTTCCCACACCCTGTCCGAACTCACATTGTATTTTCTATGGACGAGGCTTTCCCACACCCTGTCCTATCTCAGATTGTATTTTCTATGGACGAGGCTTTCCCACACCCTCTCGTAACTCAGATCGTATTGTACAGAAACGAAGCTTTCCTACACCCTGTCGTAGCTCAGATGGTATTGTCGATAGACGAGGCTTTACCACACCGCCTTAACCTAGATCGTATTGTCCATAGATGAGGCTTTCCCACACACTGTCGTAACTCAGATCGTATTGTCCAGTGTCAAGGCTTTCCCACACCCTGTCGTAACTCAGATGGTATTGTCCATAGACGTGGCATTCCCACACCCTGTCGAAACTCAGATCGTATTGGACAGAGGCGAAGCTTTCCCACTGCCTGTTGTAACTTAGATGGTATTGTCCATAGACGAGGTTTTCCCAAACACTGTCCTAACTCAGATCTTATTGTCCATAGATGAGGCTTTCCCACACCCTGGCCTAACTCAGATTGTATTGTCCATAGACGAGGCATTGCCACACCCTTTCCTAACTCAGATTGTATTGTCCAGTGACAAGGCTTTCCCACACTCTGTCCTAACTCAGATCGTATTGTCCAGTGACAAGGACTTCCCACACCCTGTCGTATCTCAGATCGTATTGTACAGAGACAAAGCTTTCCCACAGCCTGTCGTAACTTAGATGGTATTGTCCATAGACGAGGCATTCCCACACCCTTTCGTAACTCATATGGTATTGTCCATAGACGTGGCATTCCCACACCCTGTCGTAACTCAGATCGTATTGTCCATAGATGAGGTTTTCCCAAACACTGTCCTAACTCAGATCTTATTGTCCATTGATGAGGCTTTCCCACACCGTGTCCTAACTCAGATTGTATTGTCCATAGACGAGGCTTTCCCACACGCTGTCCTAACTCAGATCGTATTATCCATTGACGAGGCGTTAACACACCCTGTCGTAACTCAGATCGGATTGTCCAAAGACGAGGCATTCCCACACCCTTTCGTAACTCAGATCGTATTGTCCATGGACGAGGCTTTCCCACACCATGTCCTAACTCAGATTGTATTGTCCATAGAGGAGGCTTTCCCACACCCTGTCCTAACTCAGATTGTATTGTCCATAGACGAGGCTTTCCCACTAGCTGTCCTAACTCAGATCGTATTGTCCAGTGTCAAGGCTTTCCCACACACTGTCTTACTCTGATTGTATTCTACGTAGCCAAGGCTTTCCACACCCTGTCCAAACTCAGACCGTATTGTCAAGAGTCAAGGCTTTCCCACACACTGTCGTAACTCAGATCGTATTATCCATAGACGAGGCTTTCCCACTACCTGTCGTAACTCAGATTGCATTGTCCATAGACGAGGCTTTCCCACACACTGTCATAACTCAGATCGTATTGCCCATAGACGAGGCTTTCCCACACACTGTCGTAACTCAGATCGTATTGTCCATAGACGAGGCTTTCCCACACCCTGTCCTAACTCAGATCGTATTTTGCATAGACAAAACTTTCCCACACCCAGTCCTAACTCAGATCGTATTGTCCATAGACGAGGCATTCCCACACCCTGTTGAAACTCTGATGATATTGTCCATAGACGAGGCTTTACCACACCCTGTCTTAACACAGATCATATTTTCCAGAGACGAGGCTTTCCCACACCCTGTCGTAACTCATATGGTATTGTCCATAGACGTGGCATTCCCACACCCTGTCGTAACTCAGATCATATTGTCCATAGACGAGGTTTTCCCAAACTCTGTCCTAACTCAGATTGTATTGTCCATAGACAAGGCTTTCCCACACCCAGTCCCAACTCAGATAGTATTTTCCATAGACGAGGCTTTCCCACACCCTGTCCTAACTCAGATCGTATTTTGCATAGACAAGGCTGTCCCACACCCAGTCCTAACTCAGATCGTATTGTCCATAGACGAGGCTTTCCCACACACTGTCATAACTCATATCGTATTGTCTAATGACAAGGCCTTCCCACACACTGTCGTAACTCAGATCGTACTGTACAGAAACGAAGCTTTCCTACACCCTGTCGTAGCTCAGATGGTATTGTCTATAGACGAGGCTTTACCACACCGCCTTAACTCTGATCGTATTGTCCATAGACAAGGCTTTCCCTCACACTGTCGTAACTCAGATCATATTGTCCAGTGTCAAGGCTTTCCCACACCCTGTCGTAACTCATATGGTATTGTCCATAGACGTGGCATTCCCACACCCTGTCGTAACTCAGATAGTATTTTCCATAGACGAGGCTTTCCCACACCCTGTCCTAACTCAGATTGTATTGTCCATAGACAAGGCTTTCCCACACCCAGTCCTAACTCAGATAGTATTTTCCATAGACGAGGCTTTCCCACACCCTGTCCTAACTCAGATCGTATTTTGCATAGACAAGGCTGTCCCACACCCTGTCCTAACTCAGATCGTATTGTCCATAGGCGAGGCATTCCCACACCCTGTTGTAACTCAGATGATATTGTCCATAGACGAGGCATTCCCACACACTGTCATAACTCATATCGTATTGTCTAATGACAAGGCCTTCCCACACACTGTCGTAACTCAGATCGTATTGTACAGAAACGAAGCTTTCCTACACCCTGTCGTAGCTCAGATGGTATTGTCTATAGACGAGGCTTTACCACACCGCCTTAACTCAGATCGTATTGTCCATAGACGAGGCTTTCCCACACACTGTCCTAACTCAGATTGTATTGTCCATAGATGAGGTTTTCCCAAACACTGTCCTAACTCAGATCTTATTGTCCATTGATGAGGCTTTCCCACACCGTGTCCTAACGCAGACGGTATTGTACATAGACGAGGCAATCCCACACCCTGTCCTAACTCAGATCGTATTGTCCAGTGTCAAGGCTTTCCCACACACTGTCGTAACTCAGATCGTATTATCCATAGACGAGGCTTTCCCACACCCTGTCCTAACTCAGATGATATTGTCCATAGACGAGGCATTCCCACAACCTGTCGTAACTCAGATCGTATTGTCCATAGACGAGGCTTGACCACACCCTCTCTTAACTCAGATCGTATTGTCCATAGACAAGGCTTTCCCACACCATGTCGTAACTCAGATGGCATTGTACAGAGACGATGCTTTCCCACACCCTGACATAACTCACATGGTTTTGTCCATAGACGAGGCTTCCCCGCACCCTGTCGTAACTCAGATGGTATTGTCCACAGTCGAGGCATTCCCACACCCTGTCCAAACTCAGATAGTATTGTCCATAGTCGAGGCTTTCCCACACCCTGTCGTAACTCAGATAGTATTTTCCAGAGACGAGGCTTTACCACACCCTGTCTTAACTCAGATCGTTTTGTCCATAGGCGTGGCTTTCCCAAACACTGTCCCAACTCAGATCGTGTTGTCCAGTGTCAACGCTTTCCCACACCCTGTCCTAATTCAGCTCGCATTGTCCATAGATGAGGCTTTCCCACACCCTGTCCGAACTCACATTGTATTTTCTATGGACGAGGCTTTCCCACACCCTGTCCTATCTCAGATTGTATTTTCTATGGACGAGGCTTTCCCACACCCTCTCGTAACTCAGATCGTATTGTACAGAAACGAAGCTTTCCTACACCCTGTCGTAGCTCAGATGGTATTGTCGATAGACGAGGCTTTACCACACCGCCTTAACCTAGATCGTATTGTCCATAGATGAGGCTTTCCCACACACTGTCGTAACTCAGATCGTATTGTCCAGTGTCAAGGCTTTCCCACACCCTGTCGTAACTCAGATGGTATTGTCCATAGACGTGGCATTCCCACACCCTGTCGAAACTCAGATCGTATTGGACAGAGGCGAAGCTTTCCCACTGCCTGTTGTAACTTAGATGGTATTGTCCATAGACGAGGTTTTCCCAAACACTGTCCTAACTCAGATCTTATTGTCCATAGATGAGGCTTTCCCACACCCTGGCCTAACTCAGATTGTATTGTCCATAGACGAGGCATTGCCACACCCTTTCCTAACTCAGATTGTATTGTCCAGTGACAAGGCTTTCCCACACTCTGTCCTAACTCAGATCGTATTGTCCAGTGACAAGGATTTCCCACACCCTGTCGTATCTCAGATCGTATTGTACAGAGACAAAGCTTTCCCACAGCCTGTCGTAACTTAGATGGTATTGTCCATAGACGAGGCATTCCCACACCCTTTCGTAACTCATATGGTATTGTCCATAGACGTGGCATTCCCACACCCTGTCGTAACTCAGATCGTATTGTCCATAGATGAGGTTTTCCCAAACACTGTCCTAACTCAGATCTTATTGTCCATTGATGAGGCTTTCCCACACCGTGTCCTAACTCAGATTGTATTGTCCATAGACGAGGCTTTCCCACACGCTGTCCTAACTCAGATCGTATTATCCATTGACGAGGCGTTAACACACCCTGTCGTAACTCAGATCGGATTGTCCAAAGACGAGGCATTCCCACACCCTTTCGTAACTCAGATCGTATTGTCCATGGACGAGGCTTTCCCACACCATGTCCTAACTCAGATTGTATTGTCCATAGAGGAGGCTTTCCCACACCCTGTCCTAACTCAGATTGTATTGTCCATAGACGAGGCTTTCCCACTAGCTGTCCTAACTCAGATCGTATTGTCCAGTGTCAAGGCTTTCCCACACACTGTCTTACTCTGATTGTATTCTACGTAGCCAAGGCTTTCCACACCCTGTCCAAACTCAGACCGTATTGTCAAGAGTCAAGGCTTTCCCACACACTGTCGTAACTCAGATCGTATTATCCATAGACGAGGCTTTCCCACTACCTGTCGTAACTCAGATTGCATTGTCCATAGACGAGGCTTTCCCACACACTGTCATAACTCAGATCGTATTGCCCATAGACGAGGCTTTCCCACACCCTGTCGTAACTCAGATCGTATTGTCCATAGACATGGATTTCCCACACACTGTCGTAACTCAGATTGTATTGTCCAGAGACGAGGCATTCCCACACTCTGTCGTATCTCAGATTGTATTTTCTATGGACGAGGCTTTCCCACACGCTGTTGTAACTCAGACTGTGTTTTCCAGTGACAAGGCTTTCCCACACCCTGTCGTAACTCAGATCGTATTGTCCATAGACGAGGCATTCCCACACCCTGTTGTAACTCATATCGTATTGTCCAGAGACGAGGCTTTACCACACACTGTCCCAACTCAGATCGTATTGTCCAGTGTCAACGCTTTCCCACACACTGTCCTAACTCAGACTGTATTGTCCAGTGACAAGGCTTTCCCACACCCTGTCATAACTCAGATCGTATTGTACAGAAACGAAGCTTTCCTACACCCTGTCGTAGCTCAGATGGTATTGTCCATAGACGAGGCTTTACCACACCCTGTCGTAACTCAGACTGTGTTGTCCATAGACGAGGCATTCCCACACCCTGTCGTAACTCATATAGTATTGTCCAGTGACAAGGCTTTACCACACCCTGTCGTAAGTCAGATCGTATTCTACAGAAACGAAGCTTTCCTACACCCTGTCGTGGCTCAGATGTTACTGTCCATAGACGAGGCTTTACCAAACCCTGTCGTAACTCAGACTGTGTTGTCCATACACGAGGCATTCCCACAACCTGTTGTAACTCATATCGTATTGCCCAGTGACAAGGCTTTCCTACACCCTCTCGTAACTCAGATCATATTGTCCATAGACGAGGCATTCCCACACACTGTCATAACTCAGATCGTATTGTCCTTAGACGAGGCTTTCCCACACCCTGTCCTAACTCAGATAGTATTTTCTATGGACGAGGCTTTCCCACACCCTGTCCTATCTCAGATTGTATTTTCAATGGACGAGGCTTTCCCACACCCTCTCATAACTCAGATCGTATTGTACAGAAACGAAGCTTTCCTACACCCTGTCGTAGCTCAGATGGTATTGTCTATAGACGAGGCTTTACCACACCGCCTTAACTCAGATCGTATTGTCCATAGACGAGGCATTCCCACACACTGTCGTAACTCAGATCGTATTGTCCAGTGTCAAGACTTTCCCACACCCTGTCGTAACTCATATGGTATTGTCCATAGACGTGGCATTCCCACACCCTGTCGTAACTCAGATCGTATTGTCGATAGACGAGGTTTTCCCAAACACTGTCCTAACTCAGATTGTATTGTCCATAGATGAGGCTTTCCCACACCCTGTCCTAACTCAGATCTTATTGTCCATAGATGAGGCATTCCCACACCCTGTTGTAACTCATATCGTATTGTCCAGAGACGAGGCTTTCCCACTCACTGTCCCAACTCAGATCGTATTGTCCAGTGCCAACGCTTTCACACACCCTGTCCTACCTCAGATGGTATTGTCCATAGACGAGGCATTCCCACACACTGTCATAACTCATATCGTATTGTCCAATGACAAGGCCTTCCCATACACTGTCGTAACTCAGATCGTATTGTACAGAAACGAAGCTTTCCTACAACCTGTCGTAGCTCAGATGGTATTGTCCATAGACGAGGCTTTCCCACACACTGTCGTAACTCAGATGGTATTGTCCATAGACGAGGCATTCCCACACACTGTCATAACTCATATCGTATTGTCCAATGACAAGGCCTTCCCACACACTGTCGTAACTCAGATCGTATTGTACAGAAACGAAGCTTTCCTACAACCTGTCGTAGCTCAGATGGTATTGTCCATAGACGAGGCTTTCCCACACACTGTCGTAACTCAGATCGTGTTGTCCATAGACGAGGCTTTCCCACACACGGTCTTAATTGAGATTTGACTGTCCATGGATGAGGCTTTCCCACACCCTGTCCTAACTCAGATCGTACTTTGCATAGACAAGGCTTTCCCACACCCAGTCCTTACTCAGATCGTATTGTCCAAAGACGAGGCATTCCCACACCCTGTTGTAACTCAGATGATATTGTCCATAGACGAGGCATTCCCACAACCTGTCGTAACTCAGATCGTATTGTCCATAGACGAGGCTTGACCACACCCTCTCTTAACTCAGATCGTATTGTCCATAGACAAGGCTTTCCCACACCATGTCGTAACTCAGATGGCATTGTACAGAGACGATGCTTTCCCACACCCTGACATAACTCACATGGTTTTGTCCATAGACGAGGCTTCCCCGCACCCTGTCGTAACTCAGATGGTATTGTCCACAGTCGAGGCATTCCCACACCCTGTCCAAACTCAGATAGTATTGTCCATAGTCGAGGCTTTCCCACACCCTGTCGTAACTCAGATAGTATTTTCCAGAGACGAGGCTTTACCACACCCTGTCTTAACTCAGATCGTTTTGTCCATAGGCGTGGCTTTCCCAAACACTGTCCCAACTCAGATCGTGTTGTCCAGTGTCAACGCTTTCCCACACCCTGTCCTAACTCAGCTCGCATTGTCCATAGATGAGGCTTTCCCACACCCTGTCCGAACTCACATTGTATTTTCTATGGACGAGGCTTTCCCACACCCTGTCCTATCTCAGATTGTATTTTCTATGGACGAGGCTTTCCCACACCCTCTCGTAACTCAGATCGTATTGTACAGAAACGAAGCTTTCCTACACCCTGTCGTAGCTCAGATGGTATTGTCGATAGACGAGGCTTTACCACACCGCCTTAACCTAGATCGTATTGTCCATAGATGAGGCTTTCCCACACACTGTCGTAACTCAGATCGTATTGTCCAGTGTCAAGGCTTTCCCACACCCTGTCGTAACTCAGATGGTATTGTCCATAGACGTGGCATTCCCACACCCTGTCGAAACTCAGATCGTATTGGACAGAGGCGAAGCTTTCCCACTGCCTGTTGTAACTTAGATGGTATTGTCCATAGACGAGGTTTTCCCAAACACTGTCCTAACTCAGATCTTATTGTCCATAGATGAGGCTTTCCCACACCCTGGCCTAACTCAGATTGTATTGTCCATAGACGAGGCATTGCCACACCCTTTCCTAACTCAGATTGTATTGTCCAGTGACAAGGCTTTCCCACACTCTGTCCTAACTCAGATCGTATTGTCCAGTGACAAGGATTTCCCACACCCTGTCGTATCTCAGATCGTATTGTACAGAGACAAAGCTTTCCCACAGCCTGTCGTAACTTAGATGGTATTGTCCATAGACGAGGCATTCCCACACCCTTTCGTAACTCATATGGTATTGTCCATAGACGTGGCATTCCCACACCCTGTCGTAACTCAGATCGTATTGTCCATAGATGAGGTTTTCCCAAACACTGTCCTAACTCAGATCTTATTGTCCATTGATGAGGCTTTCCCACACCGTGTCCTAACTCAGATTGTATTGTCCATAGACGAGGCTTTCCCACACGCTGTCCTAACTCAGATCGTATTATCCATTGACGAGGCGTTAACACACCCTGTCGTAACTCAGATCGGATTGTCCAAAGACGAGGCATTCCCACACCCTTTCGTAACTCAGATCGTATTGTCCATGGACGAGGCTTTCCCACACCATGTCCTAACTCAGATTGTATTGTCCATAGAGGAGGCTTTCCCACACCCTGTCCTAACTCAGATTGTATTGTCCATAGACGAGGCTTTCCCACTAGCTGTCCTAACTCAGATCGTATTGTCCAGTGTCAAGGCTTTCCCACACACTGTCTTACTCTGATTGTATTCTACGTAGCCAAGGCTTTCCACACCCTGTCCAAACTCAGACCGTATTGTCAAGAGTCAAGGCTTTCCCACACACTGTCGTAACTCAGATCGTATTATCCATAGACGAGGCTTTCCCACTACCTGTCGTAACTCAGATTGCATTGTCCATAGACGAGGCTTTCCCACACACTGTCATAACTCAGATCGTATTGCCCATAGACGAGGCTTTCCCACACACTGTCGTAACTCAGATCGTATTGTCCATAGACGAGGCTTTCCCACACCCTGTCCTAACTCAGATCGTATTTTGCATAGACAAAACTTTCCCACACCCAGTCCTAACTCAGATCGTATTGTCCATAGACGAGGCATTCCCACACCCTGTTGAAACTCTGATGATATTGTCCATAGACGAGGCTTTACCACACCCTGTCTTAACACAGATCATATTTTCCAGAGACGAGGCTTTCCCACACCCTGTCGTAACTCATATGGTATTGTCCATAGACGTGGCATTCCCACACCCTGTCGTAACTCAGATCATATTGTCCATAGACGAGGTTTTCCCAAACTCTGTCCTAACTCAGATTGTATTGTCCATAGACAAGGCTTTCCCACACCCAGTCCCAACTCAGATAGTATTTTCCATAGACGAGGCTTTCCCACACCCTGTCCTAACTCAGATCGTATTTTGCATAGACAAGGCTGTCCCACACCCAGTCCTAACTCAGATCGTATTGTCCATAGACGAGGCTTTCCCACACACTGTCATAACTCATATCGTATTGTCTAATGACAAGGCCTTCCCACACACTGTCGTAACTCAGATCGTACTGTACAGAAACGAAGCTTTCCTACACCCTGTCGTAGCTCAGATGGTATTGTCTATAGACGAGGCTTTACCACACCGCCTTAACTCTGATCGTATTGTCCATAGACAAGGCTTTCCCTCACACTGTCGTAACTCAGATCATATTGTCCAGTGTCAAGGCTTTCCCACACCCTGTCGTAACTCATATGGTATTGTCCATAGACGTGGCATTCCCACACCCTGTCGTAACTCAGATAGTATTTTCCATAGACGAGGCTTTCCCACACCCTGTCCTAACTCAGATTGTATTGTCCATAGACAAGGCTTTCCCACACCCAGTCCTAACTCAGATAGTATTTTCCATAGACGAGGCTTTCCCACACCCTGTCCTAACTCAGATCGTATTTTGCATAGACAAGGCTGTCCCACACCCTGTCCTAACTCAGATCGTATTGTCCATAGACGAGGCATTCCCACACCTTGTTGTAACTCAGATGATATTGTCCATAGACGAGGCATTCCCACACACTGTCATAACTCATATCGTATTGTCTAATGACAAGGCCTTCCCACACACTGTCGTAACTCAGATCGTATTGTACAGAAACGAAGCTTTCCTACACCCTGTCGTAGCTCAGATGGTATTGTCTATAGACGAGGCTTTACCACACCGCCTTAACTCAGATCGTATTGTCCATAGACGAGGCTTTCCCACACACTGTCCTAACTCAGATTGTATTGTCCATAGATGAGGTTTTCCCAAACACTGTCCTAACTCAGATCTTATTGTCCATTGATGAGGCTTTCCCACACCGTGTCCTAACGCAGACTGTATTGTACATAGACGAGGCAATCCCACACCCTGTCCTAACTCAGATCGTATTGTCCAGTGTCAAGGCTTTCCCACACACTGTCCTAACTCAGATGATATTGTCCATAGACGAGGCATTCCCACAACCTGTCGTAACTCAGATCGTATTGTCCATAGACGAGGCTTGACCACACCCTCTCTTAACTCAGATCGTATTGTCCATAGACAAGGCTTTCCCACACCATGTCGTAACTCAGATGGCATTGTACAGAGACGATGCTTTCCCACACCCTGACATAACTCACATGGTTTTGTCCATAGACGAGGCTTCCCCGCACCCTGTCGTAACTCAGATGGTATTGTCCACAGTCGAGGCATTCCCACACCCTGTCCAAACTCAGATAGTATTGTCCATAGTCGAGGCTTTCCCACACCCTGTCGTAACTCAGATAGTATTTTCCAGAGACGAGGCTTTACCACACCCTGTCTTAACTCAGATCGTTTTGTCCATAGGCGTGGCTTTCCCAAACACTGTCCCAACTCAGATCGTGTTGTCCAGTGTCAACGCTTTCCCACACCCTGTCCTAACTCAGCTCGCATTGTCCATAGATGAGGCTTTCCCACACCCTGTCCGAACTCACATTGTATTTTCTATGGACGAGGCTTTCCCACACCCTGTCCTATCTCAGATTGTATTTTCTATGGACGAGGCTTTCCCACACCCTCTCGTAACTCAGATCGTATTGTACAGAAACGAAGCTTTCCTACACCCTGTCGTAGCTCAGATGGTATTGTCGATAGACGAGGCTTTACCACACCGCCTTAACCTAGATCGTATTGTCCATAGATGAGGCTTTCCCACACACTGTCGTAACTCAGATCGTATTGTCCAGTGTCAAGGCTTTCCCACACCCTGTCGTAACTCAGATGGTATTGTCCATAGACGTGGCATTCCCACACCCTGTCGAAACTCAGATCGTATTGGACAGAGGCGAAGCTTTCCCACTGCCTGTTGTAACTTAGATGGTATTGTCCATAGACGAGGTTTTCCCAAACACTGTCCTAACTCAGATCTTATTGTCCATAGATGAGGCTTTCCCACACCCTGGCCTAACTCAGATTGTATTGTCCATAGACGAGGCATTGCCACACCCTTTCCTAACTCAGATTGTATTGTCCAGTGACAAGGCTTTCCCACACTCTGTCCTAACTCAGATCGTATTGTCCAGTGACAAGGATTTCCCACACCCTGTCGTATCTCAGATCGTATTGTACAGAGACAAAGCTTTCCCACAGCCTGTCGTAACTTAGATGGTATTGTCCATAGACGAGGCATTCCCACACCCTTTCGTAACTCATATGGTATTGTCCATAGACGTGGCATTCCCACACCCTGTCGTAACTCAGATCGTATTGTCCATAGATGAGGTTTTCCCAAACACTGTCCTAACTCAGATCTTATTGTCCATTGATGAGGCTTTTCCACACCGTGTCCTAACTCAGATTGTATTGTCCATAGACGAGGCTTTCCCACACGCTGTCCTAACTCAGATCGTATTATCCATTGACGAGGCGTTAACACACCCTGTCGTAACTCAGATCGGATTGTCCAAAGACGAGGCATTCCCACACCCTTTCGTAACTCAGATCGTATTGTCCATGGACGAGGCTTTCCCACACCATGTCCTAACTCAGATTGTATTGTCCATAGAGGAGGCTTTCCCACACCCTGTCCTAACTCAGATTGTATTGTCCATAGACGAGGCTTTCCCACTAGCTGTCCTAACTCAGATCGTATTGTCCAGTGTCAAGGCTTTCCCACACACTGTCTTACTCTGATTGTATTCTACGTAGCCAAGGCTTTCCACACCCTGTCCAAACTCAGACCGTATTGTCAAGAGTCAAGGCTTTCCCACACACTGTCGTAACTCAGATCGTATTATCCATAGACGAGGCTTTCCCACTACCTGTCGTAACTCAGATTGCATTGTCCATAGACGAGGCTTTCCCACACACTGTCATAACTCAGATCGTATTGCCCATAGACGAGGCTTTCCCACACACTGTCGTAACTCAGATCGTATTGTCCATAGACGAGGCTTTCCCACACCCTGTCCTAACTCAGATCGTATTTTGCATAGACAAAACTTTCCCACACCCAGTCCTAACTCAGATCGTATTGTCCATAGACGAGGCATTCCCACACCCTGTTGAAACTCTGATGATATTGTCCATAGACGAGGCTTTACCACACCCTGTCTTAACACAGATCATATTTTCCAGAGACGAGGCTTTCCCACACCCTGTCGTAACTCATATGGTATTGTCCATAGACGTGGCATTCCCACACCCTGTCGTAACTCAGATCATATTGTCCATAGACGAGGTTTTCCCAAACTCTGTCCTAACTCAGATTGTATTGTCCATAGACAAGGCTTTCCCACACCCAGTCCCAACTCAGATAGTATTTTCCATAGACGAGGCTTTCCCACACCCTGTCCTAACTCAGATCGTATTTTGCATAGACAAGGCTGTCCCACACCCAGTCCTAACTCAGATCGTATTGTCCATAGACGAGGCTTTCCCACACACTGTCATAACTCATATCGTATTGTCTAATGACAAGGCCTTCCCACACACTGTCGTAACTCAGATCGTACTGTACAGAAACGAAGCTTTCCTACACCCTGTCGTAGCTCAGATGGTATTGTCTATAGACGAGGCTTTACCACACCGCCTTAACTCTGATCGTATTGTCCATAGACAAGGCTTTCCCTCACACTGTCGTAACTCAGATCATATTGTCCAGTGTCAAGGCTTTCCCACACCCTGTCGTAACTCATATGGTATTGTCCATAGACGTGGCATTCCCACACCCTGTCGTAACTCAGATAGTATTTTCCATAGACGAGGCTTTCCCACACCCTGTCCTAACTCAGATTGTATTGTCCATAGACAAGGCTTTCCCACACCCAGTCCTAACTCAGATAGTATTTTCCATAGACGAGGCTTTCCCACACCCTGTCCTAACTCAGATCGTATTTTGCATAGACAAGGCTGTCCCACACCCTGTCCTAACTCAGATCGTATTGTCCATAGACGAGGCATTCCCACACCCTGTTGTAACTCAGATGATATTGTCCATAGACGAGGCATTCCCACACACTGTCATAACTCATATCGTATTGTCTAATGACAAGGCCTTCCCACACACTGTCGTAACTCAGATCGTATTGTACAGAAACGAAGCTTTCCTACACCCTGTCGTAGCTCAGATGGTATTGTCTATAGACGAGGCTTTACCACACCGCCTTAACTCAGATCGTATTGTCCATAGACGAGGCTTTCCCACACACTGTCCTAACTCAGATTGTATTGTCCATAGATGAGGTTTTCCCAAACACTGTCCTAACTCAGATCTTATTGTCCATTGATGAGGCTTTCCCACACCGTGTCCTAACGCAGACTGTATTGTACATAGACGAGGCAATCCCACACCCTGTCCTAACTCAGATCGTATTGTCCAGTGTCAAGGCTTTCCCACACACTGTCGTAACTCAGATCGTATTATCCATAGACGAGGCTTTCCCACACCCTGTCCTAACTCAGATTGTATTGTCCATAGACGAGGCACTCTCACACCCTGTCCTAACTCAGATCGTATTGAAGCTTTCCTACACACTGTCGTAGCTCAGATGGTATTGTCCATAGACGAGGCTTTACCACACCCTGTCGTAACTCAGACTGTGTTGTCCATAGATGAGGCATTCCCACACCCTGTCGTAACTCATATAGTATTGTCCAGTGACAAGGCTTTACCACACCCTGTCGTAACTCAGATCGTATTCTACAGAAACGAAGCTTTCCTACACCCTGTCGTGGCTCAGATGGTATTGTCCATAGACGAGGCTTTACCAAACCCTGTCGTAACTCAGACTGTGTTGTCCATAGACGAGGCATTCCCACACCCTGTCGTAACTCATATCGTATTGTCCAGTGACAAGGCTTTCCCACACCCTCTCGTAACTCAGATCGTATTGTCCATAGACGAGGCATTCCCACACACTGTCGTAACTCAGATCGTATTGTCCATAGACGAGGCTTTCCCACACCCTGTCCTATCTCAGATTGTATTTTCTATGGACGAGGCTTTCCCACACCCTCTCGTAACTCAGATCGTATTGTACAGAAACGAAGCTTTCCTACACCCTGTCGTAGCTCAGATGGTATTGTCGATAGACGAGGCATTACCACACCGCCTTAACCTAGATCGTATTGTCCATAGATGAGGCTTTCCCACACACTGTCGTAACTCAGATCGTATTGTCCAGTGTCAAGGCTTTCCCACACCCTGTCGTAACTCAGATGGTATTGTCCATACACGTGGCATTCCCACACCCTGTCGAAACTCAGATCGTATTGGACAGAGACGAAGCTTTCCCACTGCCTGTTGTAACTTAGATGGTATTGTCCATAGACGAGGTTTTCCCAAACACTGTCCTAACTCAGATCTTATTGTCCATAGATGAGGCTTTCCCACACCCTGGCCTAACTCTGATTGTATTGTCCATAGACGAGGCATTGCCACACCCTTTCCTAACTCAGATTGTATTGTCCAGTGACAAGGCTTTCCCACACTCTGTCCTAACTCAGATCGTATTGTCCAGTGACAAGGATATCCCACACCCTGTCGTATCTCAGATCGTATTGTACAGAGACAAAGCTTTCCCACAGCCTGTCGTAACTTAGATGGTATTGTCCATAGACGAGGCATTCCCACACCCTTTCGTAACTCATATGGTATTGTCCATAGACGTGGCATTCCCACACCCTGTCGTAACTCAGATCGTATTGTCCATAGATGAGGTTTTCCCAAACACTGTCCTAACTCAGATCTTATTGTCCATTGATGAGGCTTTCCCACACCGTGTCCTAACTCAGATTGTATTGTCCAAAGACGAGGCTTTCCCACACGCTGTCCTAACTCAGATCGTATTATCCATTGACGAGGCGTTAACACACCCTGTCGTAACTCAGATCGGATTGTCCAAAGACGAGGCATTCCCACACCCTTTCGTAACTCAGATCGTATTGTCCATGGACGAGGCTTTCCCACACCATGTCCTAACTCAGATTGTATTGTCCATAGAGGAGGCTTTCCCACACCCTGTCCTAACTCAGATTGTATTGTCCATAGACGAGGCTTTCCCACTAGCTGTCCTAACTCAGATCGTATTGTCCAGTGTCAAGGCTTTCCCACACACTGTCTTACTCTGATTGTATTCTACGTAGCCAAGGCTTTCCACACCCTGTCCAAACTCAGACCGTATTGTCAAGAGTCAAGGCTTTCCCACACACTGTCGTAACTCAGATCGTATTATCCATAGACGAGGCTTTCCCACTACCTGTCGTAACTCAGATTGCATTGTCCATAGACGAGGCTTTCCCACACACTGTCATAACTCAGATCGTATTGCCCATAGACGAGGCTTTCCCACACACTGTCGTAACTCAGATCGTATTGTCCATAGACGAGGCTTTCCCACACCCTGTCCTAACTCAGATCGTATTTTGCATAGACAAAACTTTCCCACACCCAGTCCTAACTCAGATCGTATTGTCCATAGACGAGGCATTCCCACACCCTGTTGAAACTCTGATGATATTGTCCATAGACGAGGCTTTACCACACCCTGTCTTAACACAGATCATATTTTCCAGAGACGAGGCTTTCCCACACCCTGTCGTAACTCATATGGTATTGTCCATAGACGTGGCATTCCCACACCCTGTCGTAACTCAGATCATATTGTCCATAGACGAGGTTTTCCCAAACTCTGTCCTAACTCAGATTGTATTGTCCATAGACAAGGCTTTCCCACACCCAGTCCCAACTCAGATAGTATTTTCCATAGACGAGGCTTTCCCACACCCTGTCCTAACTCAGATCGTATTGTCCATAGATGAGGTTTTCCCAAACACTGTCCTAACTCAGATCTTATTGTCCATTGATGAGGCTTTCCCACACCGTGTCCTAACTCAGATTGTATTGTCCATAGACGAGGCTTTCCCACACGCTGTCCTAACTCAGATCGTATTATCCATTGACGAGGCGTTAACACACCCTGTCGTAACTCAGATCGGATTGTCCAAAGACGAGGCATTCCCACACCCTTTCGTAACTCAGATCGTATTGTCCATGGACGAGGCTTTCCCACACCATGTCCTAACTCAGATTGTATTGTCCATAGAGGAGGCTTTCCCACACCCTGTCCTAACTCAGATTGTATTTTCCATAGACGAGGCTTTCCCACTAGCTGTCCTAACTCAGATCGTATTGTCCAGTGTCAAGGCTTTCCCACACACTGTCTTACTCTGATTGTATTCTACGTAGCCAAGGCTTTCCACACCCTGTCCAAACTCAGACCGTATTGTCAAGAGTCAAGGCTTTCCCACACACTGTCGTAACTCAGATCGTATTATCCATAGACGAGGCTTTCCCACTACCTGTCGTAACTCAGATTGCATTGTCCATAGACGAGGCTTTCCCACACACTGTCATAACTCAGATCGTATTGCCCATAGACGAGGCTTTCCCACACACTGTCGTAACTCAGATCGTATTGTCCATAGACGAGGCTTTCCCACACCCTGTCCTAACTCAGATCGTATTTTGCATAGACAAAACTTTCCCACACCCAGTCCTAACTCAGATCGTATTGTCCATAGACGAGGCATTCCCACACCCTGTTGAAACTCTGATGATATTGTCCATAGACGAGGCTTTACCACACCCTGTCTTAACACAGATCATATTTTCCAGAGACGAGGCTTTCCCACACCCTGTCGTAACTCATATGGTATTGTCCATAGACGTGGCATTCCCACACCCTGTCGTAACTCAGATCATATTGTCCATAGACGAGGTTTTCCCAAACTCTGTCCTAACTCAGATTGTATTGTCCATAGACAAGGCTTTCCCACACCCAGTCCCAACTCAGATAGTATTTTCCATAGACGAGGCTTTCCCACACCCTGTCCTAACTCAGATCGTATTTTGCATAGACAAGGCTGTCCCACACCCAGTCCTAACTCAGATCGTATTGTCCATAGACGAGGCTTTCCCACACACTGTCATAACTCATATCGTATTGTCTAATGACAAGGCCTTCCCACACACTGTCGTAACTCAGATCGTACTGTACAGAAACGAAGCTTTCCTACACCCTGTCGTAGCTCAGATGGTATTGTCTATAGACGAGGCTTTACCACACCGCCTTAACTCTGATCGTATTGTCCATAGACAAGGCTTTCCCTCACACTGTCGTAACTCAGATCATATTGTCCAGTGTCAAGGCTTTCCCACACCCTGTCGTAACTCATATGGTATTGTCCATAGACGTGGCATTCCCACACCCTGTCGTAACTCAGATAGTATTTTCCATAGACGAGGCTTTCCCACACCCTGTCCTAACTCAGATTGTATTGTCCATAGACAAGGCGTTCCCACACCCAGTCCTAACTCAGATAGTATTATCCATAGACGAGGCTTTCCCACACCCTGTCCTAACTCAGATTGTATTGTCCATAGACGAGGCATTCTCACACCCTGTCCTAACTCAGATTGTATTGTCCAGTGACAAGGCTTTCCCACACCCTGACATAACTCAGATCGTATTGAAGCTTTCCTACACACTGTCGTAGCTCAGATGGTATTGTCCATAGACGAGGCTTTACCACACCCTGTCGTAACTCAGACTGTGTTGTCCATAGATGAGGCATTCCCACACCCTGTCGTAACTCAGATCGTATTGTCCATAGACGAGGCTTTCCCACACCCTGTCCTAACTCAGATCGTATTTTGCATAGACAAAACTTTCCCACACCCTGTCGTAGCTCAGATGGTATTGTCTATAGACGAGGCTTTACCACACCGCCTTAACTCTGATCGTATTGTCCATAGACAAGGCTTTCCCTCACACTGTCGTAACTCAGATCATATTGTCCAGTGTCAAGGCTTTCCCACACCCTGTCGTAACTCATATGGTATTGTCCATAGACGTGGCATTCCCACACCCTGTCGTAACTCAGATAGTATTTTCCATAGACGAGGCTTTCCCACACCCTGTCCTAACTCAGATTGTATTGTCCATAGACAAGGCTTTCCCACACCCAGTCCTAACTCAGATAGTATTTTCCATAGACGAGGCTTTCCCACACCCTGTCCTAACTCAGATCGTATTTTGCATAGACAAGGCTGTCCCACACCCTGTCCTAACTCAGATCGTATTGTCCATAGACGAGGCATTCCCACACCCTGTTGTAACTCAGATGATATTGTCCATAGACGAGGCATTCCCACACACTGTCATAACTCATATCGTATTGTCTAATGACAAGGCCTTCCCACACACTGTCGTAACTCAGATCGTATTGTACAGAAACGAAGCTTTCCTACACCCTGTCGTAGCTCAGATGGTATTGTCTATAGACGAGGCTTTCCCACACACTGTCCTAACTCAGATTGTATTGTCCATAGATGAGGTTTTCCCAAACACTGTCCTAACTCAGATCTTATTGTCCATTGATGAGGCTTTCCCACACCGTGTCCTAACGCAGACTGTATTGTACATAGACGAGGCAATCCCACACCCTGTCCTAACTCAGATCGTATTGTCCAGTGTCAAGGCTTTCCCACACACTGTCGTAACTCAGATCGTATTATCCATAGACGAGGCTTTCCCACACCCTGTCCTAACTCAGATTGTATTGTCCATAGACGAGGCATTCTCACACCCTGTCCTAACTCAGATTGTATTGTCCAGTGACAAGGCTTTCCCACACCCTGACATAACTCAGATCGTATTGAAGCTTTCCTACACACTGTCGTAGCTCAGATGGTATTGTCCATAGACGAGGCTTTACCACACCCTGTCGTAACTCAGACTGTGTTGTCCATAGATGAGGCATTCCCACACCCTGTCATAACTCATATAGTATTGTCCAGTGACAAGGCTTTACCACACCCTGTCGTAACTCAGATCGTATTCTACAGAAACGAAGCTTTCCTACACCCTGTCGTGGCTCAGATGGTATTGTCCATAGACGAGGCTTTACCAAACCCTGTCGTAACTCAGACTGTGTTGTCCATAGACGAGGCATTCCCACACCCTGTCGTAACTCATATCGTATTGTCCAGTGACAAGGCTTTCCCACACCCTCTCGTAACTCAGATCGTATTGTCCATAGACGAGGCATTCCCACACACTGTCGTAACTCAGATCGTATTGTCCATAGACGAGGCTTTCCCACACCCTGTCCTAACTCAGATAGTATTTTCTATGGACGAGGTTTTCCCACACCCTGTCCTATCTCAGATTGTATTTTCAATGGACGAGGCTTTCCCACACCCTCTCATAACTCAGATCGTATTGTACAGAAACGAAGCTTTCCTACACCCTGTCGTAGCTCAGATGGTATTGTCTATAGACGAGGCTTTACCACACCTCCTTAACTCAGATCGTATTGTCCATAGACGAGGCATTCCCACACACTGTCGTAACTCAGATCATATTGTCCAGTGTCAAGGCTTTCCCACACCCTGTCGTAACTCATATGGTATTGTCCATAGACGTGGCATTCCCACACCCTGTCGTAACTCAGATCGGATTGTCCAAAGACGAGGCTTTCCCACACACTGTCTTAATTGAGATTTGCCTGTCCATGGGCGAGGCTTTCCCACACCCTGTCCTAACTCAGATCGTATTTTGCATAGACAAGGCTTTCCCACACCCAGTCCTTACTCAGATTGTATTGTCCATAGAAATGGCATTACCACACCCTGTCCTAACTCAGATCGTCTTGTCCAAAGACGAGGCTTTCCCACACACTGTCGTAACTCAGATCGTATTGTCCATAGACAAGGCTTTCCCACACCGTGTCCTAACTCAGATCGTATTTTGCATAGACAAAACTTTCCCTCACCCAGTCCTAACTCAGATCGTATTGTCCATAGACGAGGCATTCCCACACCCTGTTGAAACTCTGATGATATTGTCCATAGACGAGGCTTTACCACACCCTGTCTTAACACAGATCATATTTTCCAGAGACGAGGCTTTCCCACACCCTGTCATAACTCATATGGTATTGTCCATAGACGTGGCATTCCCACACCCTGTCGTAACTCAGATCATATTGTCCATAGACGAGGTTTTCCCAAACTCTGTCCTAACTCAGATTGTATTGTCCATAGACAAGGCATTCCCACACCCAGTCCTAACTCAGATAGTATTTTCCATAGACGAGGCTTTCCCACACCCTGTCCTAACTCAGATCGTATTTTGCATAGACAAGGCTGTCCCACACCCAGTCCTAACTCAGATCGTATTGTCCATAGACGAGGCTTTTCCACACACTGTCATAACTCATATCGTATTGTCTAATGACAAGGCCTTCCCACACACTGTCGTAACTCAGATCGTACTGTACAGAAACGAAGCTTTCCTACACCCTGTCGTAGCTCAGATGGTATTGTCTATAGACGAGGCTTTACCACACCGCCTTAACTCTGATCGTATTGTCCATAGACAAGGCTTTCCCACACCCTGTCATAACTCAGATCGTATTGAAGCTTTCCTACACACTGTCGTAGCTCAGATGGTATTGTCCATAGACGAGGCTTTACCACACCCTGTCGTAACTCAGACTGTGTTGTCCATAGATGAGGCATTCCCACACCCTGTCGTAACTCATATAGTATTGTCCAGTGACAAGGCTTTACCAGACCCTGTCGTAACTCAGATCGTATTCTACAGAAACGAAGCTTTCCTACACCCTGTCGTGGCTCAGATGGTATTGTCCATAGACGAGGCTTTACCAAACCCTGTCGTAACTCAGACTGTGTTGTCCATAGACGAGGCATTCCCACACCCTGTCGTAACTCAGATCATATTGTCCAGTGTCAAGGCTTTCCCACACCCTGTCGTAACTCATACGGTATTGTCCATAGACGTGGCATTCCCACACCCTGTCGTAACTCAGATAGTATTTTCCATAGACGAGGCTTTCCCACACCCTGTCCTAACTCAGATTGTATTGTCCATAGACAAGGCTTTCCCACACCCAGTCCTAACTCAGATAGTATTTTCCATAGACGAGGCTTTCCCACACCCTGTCCTAACTCAGATCGTATTTTGCATAGACAAGGCTGTCCCACACCCTGTCCTAACTCAGATCGTATTGTCCATAGACGAGGCATTCCCACACCCTGTTGTAACTCAGATGATATTGTCCATAGACGAGGCATTCCCACACACTGTCATAACTCATATCGTATTGTCTAATGACAAGGCCTTCCCACACACTGTCGTAACTCAGATCGTATTGTACAGAAACGAAGCTTTCCTACACCCTGTCGTAGCTCAGATGGTATTGTCTATAGACGAGGCTTTAGCACACCGCCTTAACTCAGATCGTATTGTCCATAGACGAGGCTTTCCCACACACTGTCCTAACTCAGATTGTATTGTCCATAGATGAGGTTTTCCCAAACACTGTCCTAACTCAGATCTTATTGTCTATTGATGAGGCTTTCCCACACCGTGTCCTAACGCAGACTGTATTGTACATAGACGAGGCAATCCCACACCCTGTCCTAACTCAGATCGTATTGTCCAGTGTCAAGGCTTTCCCACACACTGTCGTAACTCAGATCGTATTATCCATAGACGAGGCTTTCCCACACCCTGTCCTAACTCAGATTGTATTGTCCATAGACGAGGCATTCTCACACCCTGTCCTAACTCAGATTGTATTGTCCAGTGACAAGGCTTTCCCACACCCTGTCATAACTCAGATCGTATTGAAGCTTTCCTACTCATTGTCGTAGCTCAGATGGTATTGTCCATAGACGAGGCTTTACCACACCCTGTCGTAACTCAGACTGTGTTGTCCATAGATGAGGCATTCCCACACCCTGTCGTAACTCATATAGTATTGTCCAGTGACAAGGCTTTACCACACCCTGTCGTAACTCAGATCGTATTCTACAGAAACGAAGCTTTCCTACACCCTGTCGTGGCACAGATGGTATTGTCCATAGACGAGGCTTTACCAAACCCTGTCGTAACTCAGACTGTGTTGTCCATAGACGAGGCATTCCCACACCCTGTCGTAACTCAGATCATATTGTCCAGTGTCAAGGCTTTCCCACACCCTGTCGTAACTCATACGGTATTGTCCATAGACGTGGCATTCCCACACCCTGTCGTAACTCAGATAGTATTTTCCATAGACGAGGCTTTCCCACACCCTGTCCTAACTCAGATTGTATTGTCCATAGACAAGGCTTTCCCACACCCAGTCCTAACTCAGATAGTATTTTCCATAGACGAGGCTTTCCCACACCCTGTCCTAACTCAGATCGTATTTTGCATAGACAAGGCTGTCCCACACCCTGTCCTAACTCAGATCGTATTGTCCATAGACGAGGCATTCACACACCCTGTTGTAACTCAGATGATATTGTCCATAGACGAGGCATTCCCACACACTGTCATAACTCATATCGTATTGTCTAATGACAAGGCCTTCCCACACACTGTCGTAACTCAGATCGTATTGTACAGAAACGAAGCTTTCCTACACCCTGTCGTAGCTCAGATGGTATTGTCTATAGACGAGGCTTTACCACACCGCCTTAACTCAGATCGTATTGTCCATAGACGAGGCTTTCCCACACACTGTCCTAACTCAGATTGTATTGTCCATAGATGAGGTTTTCCCAAACACTGTCCTAACTCAGATCTTATTGTCCATTGATGAGGCTTTCCCACACCGTGTCCTAACGCAGACTGTATTGTACATAGACGAGGCAATCCCACACCCTGTCCTAACTCAGATCGTATTGTCCAGTGTCAAGGCTTTCCCACACACTGTCGTAACTCAGATCGTATTATCCATAGACGAGGCTTTCCCACACCCTGTCTTAACTCAGATCTTATTGTCCTTAGATGAGGCTTTCCCACACCCTGTCCTAACTCAGATTGTATTGTCCATAGACGAGGCATTCTCACACCCTGTCCTAACTCAGATTGTATTGTCCAGTGACAAGGCTTTCCCACACCCTGTCATAACTCAGATCGTATTGAAGCTTTCCTACACACTGTCGTAGCTCAGATGGTATTGTCCATAGACGAGGCTTTACCACACCCTGTCGTAACTCAGACTGTGTTGTCCATAGATGAGGCATTCCCACACCCTGTCGTAACTCATATAGTATTGTCCAGTGACAAGGCTTTACCAGACCCTGTCGTAACTCAGATCGTATTCTACAGAAACGAAGCTTTCCTACACCCTGTCGTGGCTCAGATGGTATTGTCCATAGACGAGGCTTTACCAAACCCTGTCGTAACTCAGACTGTGTTGTCCATAGACGAGGCATTCCCACACCCTGTCGTAACTCAGATCATATTGTCCAGTGTCAAGGCTTTCCCACACCCTGTCGTAACTCATATGGTATTGTCCATAGACGTGGCATTCCCACACCCTGTCCTAACTCAGATAGTATTTTCCATAGACGAGGCTTTCCCACACCCTGTCCTAACTCAGATTGTATTGTCCATAGACAAGGCTTTCCCACACCCAGTCCTAACTCAGATAGTATTTTCCATAGACGAGGCTTTCCCACACCCTGTCCTAACTCAGATCGTATTTTGCATAGACAAGGCTGTCCCACACCCTGTCCTAACTCAGATCGTATTGTCCATAGACGAGGCATTCCCACACCCTGTTGTAACTCAGATGATATTGTCCATAGACGAGGCATTCCCACACACTGTCATAACTCATATCGTATTGTCTAATGACAAGGCCTTCCCACACACTGTCGTAACTCAGATCGTATTGTACAGAAACGAAGCTTTCCTACACCCTGTCGTAGCTCAGATGGTATTGTCTATAGACGAGGCTTTACCACACCGCCTTAACTCAGATCGTATTGTCCATAGACGAGGCTTTCCCACACACTGTCCTAACTCAGATTGTATTGTCCATAGATGAGGTTTTCCCAAACACTGTCCTAACTCAGATCTTATTGTCCATTGATGAGGCTTTCCCACACCGTGTCCTAACGCAGACTGTATTGTACATAGACGAGGCAATCCCACACCCTGTCCTAACTCAGATCGTATTGTCCAGTGTCAAGGCTTTCCCACACACTGTCGTAACTCAGATCGTATTATCCATAGACGAGGCTTTCCCACACCCTGTCCTAACTCAGATTGTACTGTCCATAGACGAGGCATTCTCACACCCTGTCCTAACTCAGATTGTATTGTCCAGTGACAAGGCTTTCCCACACCCTGTCATAACTCAGATCGTATTGAAGCTTTCCTACACACTGTCGTAGCTCAGATGGTATTGTCCATAGACGAGGCTTTACCACACCCTGTCGTAACTCAGACTGTGTTGTCCATAGATGAGGCATTCCCACACCCTGTCGTAACTCATATAGTATTGTCCAGTGACAAGGCTTTACCACACCCTGTCGTAACTCAGATCGTATTCTACAGAAACGAAGCTTTCCTACACCCTGTCGTGGCTCAGATGGTATTGTCCATAGACGAGGCTTTACCAAACCCTGTCGTAACTCAGACTGTGTTGTCCATAGACGAGGCATTCCCACACCCTGTCGTAACTCATATCGTATTGTCCAGTGACAAGGCTTTCCCACACCCCCTCGTAACTCAGATCGTATTGTCCATAGACGAGGCATTCCCACACACTGTCGTAACTCAGATCGTATTGTCCATAGACGAGGCTTTCCCACACCCTGTCCTAACTCAGATAGTATTTTCTATGGACGAGGTTTTCCCACACCCTGTCCTATCTCAGATTGTATTTTCAATGGACGAGGCTTTCCCACACCCTCTCATAACTCAGATCGTATTGTACAGAAACGAAGCTTTCCTACACCCTGTCGTAGCTCAGATGGTATTGTCTATAGACGAGGCTTTACCACACCGCCTTAACTCAGATCGTATTGTCCATAGACGAGGCATTCCCACACACTGTCGTAACTCAGATCATATTGTCCAGTGTCAAGGCTTTCCCACACCCTGTCGTAACTCATATGGTATTGTCCATAGACGTGGCATTCCCACACCCTGTCGTAACTCAGATCGGATTGTCCAAAGACGAGGCTTTCCCACACACTGTCTTAATTGAGATTTGCCTGTCCATGGACGAGGCTTTCCCACACCCTGTCCTAACTCAGATCGTATTTTGCATAGACAAGGCTTTCCCACACCCAGTCCTTACTCAGATTGTATTGTCCATAGACATGGCATTACCACAGCCTGTCCTAACTCAGATCGTCTTGTCCAAAGACGAGGCTTTCCCACACACTGTCGTAACTCAGATCGTATTGTACAGAAACGAAGCTTTCCTACACCCTGTCGTAGCTCAGATGGTATTGTCTATAGACGAGGCTTTACCACACCGCCTTAACTCAGATCGTATTGTCCATAGACGAGGCTTTCCCACACACTGTCCTAACTCAGATTGTATTGTCCATAGATGAGGTTTTCCCAAACACTGTCCTAACTCAGATCTTATTGTCCATTGATGAGGCTTTCCCACACCGTGTCCTAACGCAGACTGTATTGTACATAGACGAGGCAATCCCACACCCTGTCCTAACTCAGATCGTATTGTCCAGTGTCAAGGCTTTCCCACACACTGTCGTAACTCAGATCGTATTATCCATAGACGAGGCTTTCCCACACCCTGTCCTAACTCAGATTGTATTGTCCATAGACGAGGCATTCTCACACCCTGTCCTAACTCAGATTGTATTGTCCAGTGACAAGGCTTTCCCACACCCTGTCATAACTCAGATCGTATTGAAGCTTTCCTACACACTGTCGTAGCTCAGATGGTATTGTCCATAGACGAGGCTTTACCACACCCTGTCGTAACTCAGACTGTGTTGTCCATAGATGAGGCATTCCCACACCCTGTCGTAACTCATATAGTATTGTCCAGTGACAAGGCTTTACCACACCCTGTCGTAACTCAGATCGTATTCTACAGAAATGAAGCTTTCCTACACCCTGTCGTGGCTCAGATGGTATTGTCCATAGACGAGGCTTTACCAAACCCTGTCGTAACTCAGACTGTGTTGTCCATAGACGAGGCATTCCCACACCCTGTCGTAACTCATATCGTATTGTCCAGTGACAAGGCTTTCCCACACCCTCTCGTAACTCAGATCGTATTGTCCATAGACGTGGCATTCCCACACCCTGTCGTAACTCAGATCGGATTGTCCAAAGACGAGTCTTTCCCACACACTGTCTTAATTGAGATTTGCCTGTCCATGGACGAGGCTTTCCCACACCCTGTCCTAACTCAGATCGTATTTTGCATAGACAAGGCTTTCCCACACCATGTCATAACTCAGATGGCATTGTACAGAGACGATGCTTTAGCACACCCTGTCTTAACTCAGATTGTTTTGTCGATAGGCGTGGCTTTCCCAAACACTTTCCCAACTCAGATCGTGTTGTCCAGTATCAACTCTTTCCCACACCCTGTCCTAACTCAGCTCACATTGTCCATAGATGAGGCTTTCCCACACCCTGTCCGAACTCACATTGTATTTTCTATGGACGAGGCTTACCAACACCCTGTCCTATCTCAGATTGTATTTTCTATGGACGAGGCTTTCCCACACCCTCTCGTAACTCAGATCGTATTGTACAGAAACGAAGCTTTCCTACACCCTGTCGTAGCTCAGATGGTATTGTCGATAGATGAGGCTTTACCACACAGCCTTAACCTAGATCGTATTGTCCAGTGTCAAGGCTTTCCCACACCCTGTCGTAACTCAGATGGTATTGTCCATAGACGTGGCATTCCCACACCCTGTCGTAACTCAGATCGTATTGTACAGAGACGAAGCTTTCCCACTGCCTGTCATAACTTAGATGGTATTGTCCATAGACGAGGTTTTCCCAAACACTGTCCTAACTCAGATCGTATTGTCCAGTGACAAGGATTTCCCACACCCTGTCGTATCTCAGATCGTATTGTACAGAGACAAAGCTTTCCCACAGCCTGTCGTAACTTAGATGGTATTGTCCATAGACGAGGCATTCCCACACCCTGTCGTAACTCAGATAACATTGTCCATAGACAAGGCTTTACCACACCCTGTCATAACACAGATCGTATTGTCCAGAGACGAGGCTTTCCCAAACACTTTCCCAACTCAGATCGTATGGTCCAGTGTTAAGGCTTTCCCACACCATGTCCTAACTCAGACCGTATTGTCCAGTGTCAAGGCTTTCCCACACACTGTTGTAACTCAGATCGTATTATCCATAGACGAGGCTTTCCCACACACTGTCGTAACTCAGATCGGATGGTCCATAGATGAGGCTTTCCCAAAAACTGTCTTACTCAGATTTTATTGTCAATAGGAAAGGCTTTCCCACACCCTGTCCTAACTCAGATTGCACTGGCCATAGCCAAGGCGTTCCCACACCCTGTCCTAACTCAGATAGTATTGTGCATAGACGAGGCTTTCCCACACACTGTCGTAACTCAGATTGTATTGTTCATAGACGAGGCATTCCCACACCCTGTCCTAACTCAGATTGCATTGGCCATAGCCAAGGTGATCCCACACCCTGTCCTAACTCAGATCGTATTGTGCATAGACGAGGCTTTCCCACACACTGTCGTAACTCAGATTGTACTGTTCATAGACGAGACGTTCCCACACCCTGTAGTAACTCAGATTGCATTGGCCATAGCCAAGGTGTTCCCACACCCTGTCCTAACTCAGATCGTATTGTGCATAGACGAGGCTTTCCCACACACTGTCGTAACTCAGATTGTATTGTTCATAGACGAGACGTTCCCACACCCTGTCGTAACTCAGATTGTATTGTTCACAGACGAGGCATTCCCACACCCTGTCCTAACTCAGATCGTATTGTCCATAGACAAGGCTTTCCCACACCCTGTAGTAACTCAGATCGTATTGTCCATAGACGAGGCTTTCCCACACACTGTAGTAACTCAGATGGTATTGTCCACAGACAAGGCTTTCCCACACCCTGTCTTACTCAGATTTTATTGTCCATAGGAAAGGCTTTCCCACACCCTGTCCGAACTCAGATCGTATTGTCCATAGACGAGGCTTTCCCACACACGGTAGTAACTCAGATTGTATTGTTCATAGACGAGGCTTTCCCACTCTCTGTCCTAACTCAGATCGTAATGTCCATAGACAAGGCTTTCCCACACCCTGTCGTAACTCAGATTGTATTGTTCACAGACAAGGCGTTCCCACGCCCTGTCCTAACTCAGATTGTATTGTTCATAGACGAGGCTTTCCCACTCCCTGTCCTAACTCAGTTCGTATTGTCCAGTATCAAGGCTTTCCCACTCCCTGTCCTAACTCAGACCGTACTGTCCAGTGTAAAGGCTTAACCACAAACTGTCGTTACTCAGATCGTATTGTCCAGAGACGAGGCATTCCCACACTCTGTCCAAACAAATATCGTATTGTCCATAGTCGAGGCTTTCCCAAACACTGTCCTAACTCAGATCGTTTTGTCCATAGACGTGGCTTTCCCACACACTGTCCTAACTCAGATTGTAATGTCCATAGATGAGGTTTTCCCAAACACTGTCCTAACTCAGATCTTATTGTCCATTGATGAGGCTTTCCCACACCGTGTCCTAACGCAGACTGTATTGTACATAGACGAGGCAATCCCACACCCTGTCCTAACTCAGATCGTATTGTCCAGTGTCAAGGCTTTCCCACACACTGTCGTAACTCAGATCGTATTATCCATAGACGAGGCTTTCCCACACCCTGTCCTAACTCAGATTGTATTGTCCATAGACGAGGCATTCTCACACCCTGTCCTAACTCAGATTGTATTGTCCAGTGACAAGGCTTTCCCACACCCTGTCATAACTCAGATCGTATTGAAGCTTTCCTACACCCTGTCGTGGCTCAGATGGTATTGTCCATAGACGAGGCTTTACCAAACCCTGTCGTAACTCAGACTGTGTTGTCCATAGACGAGGCATTCCCACACCCTGTCGTAACTCATATCGTATTGTCCAGTGACAAGGCTTTCCCACACCCTCTCGTAACTCAGATCGTATTGTCCATAGACGAGGCATTCCCACACACTGTCGTAACTCAGATCGTATTGTCCATAGACGAGGCTTTCCCACACCCTGTCCTAACTCAGATAGTATTTTCTATGGACGAGGTTTTCCCACACCCTGTCCTATCTCAGATTGTATTTTCAATGGACGAGGCTTTCCCACACCCTCTCATAACTCAGATCGTATTGTACAGAAACGAAGCTTTCCTACACCCTGTCGTAGCTCAGATGGTATTGTCTATAGACGAGGCTTTACCACACCGCCTTAACTCAGATCGTATTGTCCATAGACGAGGCATTCCCACACACTGTCGTAACTCAGATCATATTGTCCAGTGTCAAGGCTTTCCCACACCCTGTCGTAACTCATATGGTATTGTCCATAGACGTGGCATTCCCACACCCTGTCGTAACTCAGATCGGATTGTCCAAAGACGAGGCTTTCCCACACACTGTCTTAATTGAGATTTGCCTGTCCATGGACGAGGCTTTCCCACACCCTGTCCTAACTCAGATCGTATTTTGCATAGACAAGGCTTTCCCACACCCAGTCCTTACTCAGATTGTATTGTCCATAGACATGGCATTACCACACCCTGTCCTAACTCAGATCGTCTTGTCCAAAGACGAGGCTTTCCCACACACTGTCGTAACTCAGATCGTATTGTACAGAAACGAAGCTTTCCTACACCCTGTCGTAGCTCAGATGGTATTGTCTATAGACGAGGCTTTACCACACCGCCTTAACTCAGATCGTATTGTCCATAGACGAGGCTTTCCCACACACTGTCCTAACTCAGATTGTATTGTCCATAGATGAGGTTTTCCCAAACACTGTCCTAACTCAGATCTTATTGTCCATTGATGAGGCTTTCCCACACCGTGTCCTAATGCAGACTGTATTGTACATAGACGAGGCAATCCCACACCCTGTCCTAACTCAGATCGTATTGTCCAGTGTCAAGGCTTTCCCACACACTGTCGTAACTCAGATCGTATTATCCATAGACGAGGCTTTCCCACACCCTGTCCTAACTCAGATTGTATTGTCCATAGACGAGGCATTCTCACACCCTGTCCTAACTCAGATTGTATTGTCCAGTGACAAGGCTTTCCCACACCCTGTCATAACTCAGATCGTATTGAAGCTTTCCTACACACTGTCGTAGCTCAGATGGTATTGTCCATAGACGAGGCTTTACCACACCCTGTCGTAACTCAGACTGTGTTGTCCATAGATGAGGCATTCCCACACCCTGTCGTAACTCATATAGTATTGTCCAGTGACAAGGCTTTACCACACCCTGTCGTAACTCAGATCGTATTCTACAGAAATGAAGCTTTCCTACACCCTGTCGTGGCTCAGATGGTATTGTCCATAGACGAGGCTTTACCAAACCCTGTCGTAACTCAGACTGTGTTGTCCATAGACGAGGCATTCCCACACCCTGTCGTAACTCATATCGTATTGTCCAGTGACAAGGCTTTCCCACACCCTCTCGTAACTCAGATCGTATTGTCCATAGACGAGGCATTCCCACACACTGTCGTAACTCAGATCGTATTGTCCATAGACGAGGCTTTCCCACACCCTGTCCTAACTCAGATAGTATTTTCTATGGACGAGGTTTTCCCACACCCTGTCCTATCTCAGATTGTATTTTCAATGGACGAGGCTTTCCCACACCCTCTCATAACTCAGATCGTATTGTACAGAAACGAAGCTTTCCTACACCCTGTCGTAGCTCAGATGGTATTGTCTATAGATGAGGCTTTACCACACCGCCTTAACTCAGATCGTATTGTCCATAGACGAGGCATTCCCACACACTGTCGTAACTCAGATCATATTGTCCAGTGTCAAGGCTTTCCCACACCCTGTCGTAACTCATATGGTATTGTCCATAGACGTGGCATTCCCACACCCTGTCGTAACTCAGATCGGATTGTCCAAAGACGAGTCTTTCCCACACACTGTCTTAATTGAGATTTGCCTGTCCATGGACGAGGCTTTCCCACACCCTGTCCTAACTCAGATCGTATTTTGCATAGACAAGGCTTTCCCACACCATGTCATAACTCAGATGGCATTGTACAGAGACGATGCTTTAGCACACCCTGTCTTAACTCAGATTGTTTTGTCGATAGGCGTGGCTTTCCCAAACACTTTCCCAACTCAGATCGTGTTGTCCAGTATCAACTCTTTCCCACACCCTGTCCTAACTCAGCTCACATTGTCCATAGATGAGGCTTTCCCACACCCTGTCCGAACTCACATTGTATTTTCTATGGACGAGGCTTACCAACACCCTGTCCTATCTCAGATTGTATTTTCTATGGACGAGGCTTTCCCACACCCTCTCGTAACTCAGATCGTATTGTACAGAAACGAAGCTTTCCTACACCCTGTCGTAGCTCAGATGGTATTGTCGATAGATGAGGCTTTACCACACAGCCTTAACCTAGATCGTATTGTCCAGTGTCAAGGCTTTCCCACACCCTGTCGTAACTCAGATGGTATTGTCCATAGACGTGGCATTCCCACACCCTGTCGTAACTCAGATCGTATTGTACAGAGACGAAGCTTTCCCACTGCCTGTCATAACTTAGATGGTATTGTCCATAGACGAGGTTTTCCCAAACACTGTCCTAACTCAGATCGTATTGTCCAGTGACAAGGATTTCCCACACCCTGTCGTATCTCAGATCGTATTGTACAGAGACAAAGCTTTCCCACAGCCTGTCGTAACTTAGATGGTATTGTCCATAGACGAGGCATTCCCACACCCTGTCGTAACTCAGATAACATTGTCCATAGACAAGGCTTTACCACACCCTGTCATAACACAGATCGTATTGTCCAGAGACGAGGCTTTCCCAAACACTTTCCCAACTCAGATCGTATGGTCCAGTGTTAAGGCTTTCCCACACCATGTCCTAACTCAGACCGTATTGTCCAGTGTCAAGGCTTTCCCACACACTGTTGTAACTCAGATCGTATTATCCATAGACGAGGCTTTCCCACACACTGTCGTAACTCAGATCGGATGGTCCATAGATGAGGCTTTCCCAAAAACTGTCTTACTCAGATTTTATTGTCAATAGGAAAGGCTTTCCCACACCCTGTCCTAACTCAGATTGCACTGGCCATAGCCAAGGCGTTCCCACACCCTGTCCTAACTCAGATAGTATTGTGCATAGACGAGGCTTTCCCACACACTGTCGTAACTCAGATTGTATTGTTCATAGACGAGGCATTCCCACACCCTGTCCTAACTCAGATTGCATTGGCCATAGCCAAGGTGATCCCACACCCTGTCCTAACTCAGATCGTATTGTGCATAGACGAGGCTTTCCCACACACTGTCGTAACTCAGATTGTACTGTTCATAGACGAGACGTTCCCACACCCTGTAGTAACTCAGATTGCATTGGCCATAGCCAAGGTGTTCCCACACCCTGTCCTAACTCAGATCGTATTGTGCATAGACGAGGCTTTCCCACACACTGTCGTAACTCAGATTGTATTGTTCATAGACGAGACGTTCCCACACCCTGTCGTAACTCAGATTGTATTGTTCACAGACGAGGCATTCCCACACCCTGTCCTAACTCAGATCGTATTGTCCATAGACAAGGCTTTCCCACACCCTGTAGTAACTCAGATCGTATTGTCCATAGACGAGGCTTTCCCACACACTGTAGTAACTCAGATGGTATTGTCCACAGACAAGGCTTTCCCACACCCTGTCTTACTCAGATTTTATTGTCCATAGGAAAGGCTTTCCCACACCCTGTCCGAACTCAGATCGTATTGTCCATAGACGAGGCTTTCCCACACACGGTAGTAACTCAGATTGTATTGTTCATAGACGAGGCTTTCCCACTCTCTGTCCTAACTCAGATCGTAATGTCCATAGACAAGGCTTTCCCACACCCTGTCGTAACTCAGATTGTATTGTTCACAGACAAGGCGTTCCCACGCCCTGTCCTAACTCAGATTGTATTGTTCATAGACGAGGCTTTCCCACTCCCTGTCCTAACTCAGTTCGTATTGTCCAGTATCAAGGCTTTCCCACTCCCTGTCCTAACTCAGACCGTACTGTCCAGTGTAAAGGCTTAACCACAAACTGTCGTTACTCAGATCGTATTGTCCAGAGACGAGGCATTCCCACACTCTGTCCAAACAAATATCGTATTGTCCATAGTCGAGGCTTTCCCAAACACTGTCCTAACTCAGATCGTTTTGTCCATAGACGTGGCTTTCCCACACACTGTCCTAACTCAGATTGTATTGTCCATAGATGAGGTTTTCCCAAACACTGTCCTAACTCAGATCTTATTGTCCATTGATGAGGCTTTCCCACACCGTGTCCTAACGCAGACTGTATTGTACATAGACGAGGCAATCCCACACCCTGTCCTAACTCAGATCGTATTGTCCAGTGTCAAGGCTTTCCCACACACTGTCGTAACTCAGATCGTATTATCCATAGACGAGGCTTTCCCACACCCTGTCCTAACTCAGATTGTATTGTCCATAGACGAGGCATTCTCACACCCTGTCCTAACTCAGATTGTATTGTCCAGTGACAAGGCTTTCCCACACCCTGTCATAACTCAGATCGTATTGAAGCTTTCCTACACCCTGTCGTGGCTCAGATGGTATTGTCCATAGACGAGGCTTTACCAAACCCTGTCGTAACTCAGACTGTGTTGTCCATAGACGAGGCATTCCCACACCCTGTCGTAACTCATATCGTATTGTCCAGTGACAAGGCTTTCCCACACCCTCTCGTAACTCAGATCGTATTGTCCATAGACGAGGCATTCCCACACACTGTCGTAACTCAGATCGTATTGTCCATAGACGAGGCTTTCCCACACCCTGTCCTAACTCAGATAGTATTTTCTATGGACGAGGTTTTCCCACACCCTGTCCTATCTCAGATTGTATTTTCAATGGACGAGGCTTTCCCACACCCTCTCATAACTCAGATCGTATTGTACAGAAACGAAGCTTTCCTACACCCTGTCGTAGCTCAGATGGTATTGTCTATAGAAGAGGCTTTACCACACCGCCTTAACTCAGATCGTATTGTCCATAGACGAGGCATTCCCACACACTGTCGTAACTCAGATCATATTGTCCAGTGTCAAGGCTTTCCCACAACCTGTCGTAACTCATATGGTATTGTCCATAGACGTGGCATTCCCACACCCTGTCGTAACTCAGATCGGATTGTCCAAAGACGAGGCTTTCCCACACACTGTCTTAATTGAGATTTGCCTGTCCATGGACGAGGCTTTCCCACACCCTGTCCTAACTCAGATCGTATTTTGCATAGACAAGGCTTTCCCACACCCAGTCCTTACTCAGATTGTATTGTCCATAGACATGGCATTACCACACCCTGTCCTAACTCAGATCGTCTTGTCCAAAGACGAGGCTTTCCCACACACTGTCGTAACTCAGATCGTATTGTACAGAAACGAAGCTTTCCTACACCCTGTCGTAGCTCAGATGGTATTGTCTATAGACGAGGCTTTACCACACCGCCTTAACTCAGATCGTATTGTCCATAGACGAGGCTTTCCCACACACTGTCCTAACTCAGATTGTATTGTCCATAGATGAGGTTTTCCCAAACACTGTCCTAACTCAGATCTTATTGTCCATTGATGAGGCTTTCCCACACCGTGTCCTAATGCAGACTGTATTGTACATAGACGAGGCAATCCCACACCCTGTCCTAACTCAGATCGTATTGTCCAGTGTCAAGGCTTTCCCACACACTGTCGTAACTCAGATCGTATTATCCATAGACGAGGCTTTCCCACACCCTGTCCTAACTCAGATTGTATTGTCCATAGACGAGGCATTCTCACACCCTGTCCTAACTCAGATTGTATTGTCCAGTGACAAGGCTTTCCCACACCCTGTCATAACTCAGATCGTATTGAAGCTTTCCTACACACTGTCGTAGCTCAGATGGTATTGTCCATAGACGAGGCTTTACCACACCCTGTCGTAACTCAGACTGTGTTGTCCATAGATGAGGCATTCCCACACCCTGTCGTAACTCATATAGTATTGTCCAGTGACAAGGCTTTACCACACCCTGTCGTAACTCAGATCGTATTCTACAGAAATGAAGCTTTCCTACACCCTGTCGTGGCTCAGATGGTATTGTCCATAGACGAGGCTTTACCAAACCCTGTCGTAACTCAGACTGTGTTGTCCATAGACGAGGCATTCCCACACCCTGTCGTAACTCATATCGTATTGTCCAGTGACAAGGCTTTCCCACACCCTCTCGTAACTCAGATCGTATTGTCCATAGACGAGGCATTCCCACACACTGTCGTAACTCAGATCGTATTGTCCATAGACGAGGCTTTCCCACACCCTGTCCTAACTCAGATAGTATTTTCTATGGACGAGGTTTTCCCACACCCTGTCCTATCTCAGATTGTATTTTCAATGGACGAGGCTTTCCCACACCCTCTCATAACTCAGATCGTATTGTACAGAAACGAAGCTTTCCTACACCCTGTCGTAGCTCAGATGGTATTGTCTATAGATGAGGCTTTACCACACCGCCTTAACTCAGATCGTATTGTCCATAGACGAGGCATTCCCACACACTGTCGTAACTCAGATCATATTGTCCAGTGTCAAGGCTTTCCCACACCCTGTCGTAACTCATATGGTATTGTCCATAGACGTGGCATTCCCACACCCTGTCGTAACTCAGATCGGATTGTCCAAAGACGAGTCTTTCCCACACACTGTCTTAATTGAGATTTGCCTGTCCATGGACGAGGCTTTCCCACACCCTGTCCTAACTCAGATCGTATTTTGCATAGACAAGGCTTTCCCACACCATGTCATAACTCAGATGGCATTGTACAGAGACGATGCTTTAGCACACCCTGTCTTAACTCAGATTGTTTTGTCGATAGGCGTGGCTTTCCCAAACACTTTCCCAACTCAGATCGTGTTGTCCAGTATCAACTCTTTCCCACACCCTGTCCTAACTCAGCTCACATTGTCCATAGATGAGGCTTTCCCACACCCTGTCCGAACTCACATTGTATTTTCTATGGACGAGGCTTACCAACACCCTGTCCTATCTCAGATTGTATTTTCTATGGACGAAGCTTTCCCACACCCTCTCGTAACTCAGATCGTATTGTACAGAAACGAAGCTTTCCTACACCCTGTCGTAGCTCAGATGGTATTGTCGATAGATGAGGCTTTACCACACAGCCTTAACCTAGATCGTATTGTCCAGTGTCAAGGCTTTCCCACACCCTGTCGTAACTCAGATGGTATTGTCCATAGACGTGGCATTCCCACACCCTGTCGTAACTCAGATCGTATTGTACAGAGACGAAGCTTTCCCACTGCCTGTCATAACTTAGATGGTATTGTCCATAGACGAGGTTTTCCCAAACACTGTCCTAACTCAGATCGTATTGTCCAGTGACAAGGATTTCCCACACCCTGTCGTATCTCAGATCGTATTGTACAGAGACAAAGCTTTCCCACAGCCTGTCGTAACTTAGATGGTATTGTCCATAGACGAGGCATTCCCACACCCTGTCGTAACTCAGATAACATTGTCCATAGACAAGGCTTTACCACACCCTGTCATAACACAGATCGTATTGTCCAGAGACGAGGCTTTCCCAAACACTTTCCCAACTCAGATCGTATGGTCCAGTGTTAAGGCTTTCCCACACCATGTCCTAACTCAGACCGTATTGTCCAGTGTCAAGGCTTTCCCACACACTGTTGTAACTCAGATCGTATTATCCATAGACGAGGCTTTCCCACACACTGTCGTAACTCAGATCGGATGGTCCATAGATGAGGCTTTCCCAAAAACTGTCTTACTCAGATTTTATTGTCAATAGGAAAGGCTTTCCCACACCCTGTCCTAACTCAGATTGCACTGGCCATAGCCAAGGCGTTCCCACACCCTGTCCTAACTCAGATAGTATTGTGCATAGACGAGGCTTTCCCACACACTGTCGTAACTCAGATTGTATTGTTCATAGACGAGGCATTCCCACACCCTGTCCTAACTCAGATTGCATTGGCCATAGCCAAGGTGATCCCACACCCTGTCCTAACTCAGATCGTATTGTGCATAGACGAGGCTTTCCCACACACTGTCGTAACTCAGATTGTACTGTTCATAGACGAGACGTTCCCACACCCTGTAGTAACTCAGATTGCATTGGCCATAGCCAAGGTGTTCCCACACCCTGTCCTAACTCAGATCGTATTGTGCATAGACGAGGCTTTCCCACACACTGTCGTAACTCAGATTGTATTGTTCATAGACGAGACGTTCCCACACCCTGTCGTAACTCAGATTGTATTGTTCACAGACGAGGCATTCCCACACCCTGTCCTAACTCAGATCGTATTGTCCATAGACAAGGCTTTCCCACACCCTGTAGTAACTCAGATCGTATTGTCCATAGACGAGGCTTTCCCACACACTGTAGTAACTCAGATGGTATTGTCCACAGACAAGGCTTTCCCACACCCTGTCTTACTCAGATTTTATTGTCCATAGGAAAGGCTTTCCCACACCCTGTCCGAACTCAGATCGTATTGTCCATAGACGAGGCTTTCCCACACACGGTAGTAACTCAGATTGTATTGTTCATAGACGAGGCTTTCCCACTCTCTGTCCTAACTCAGATCGTAATGTCCATAGACAAGGCTTTCCCACACCCTGTCGTAACTCAGATTGTATTGTTCACAGACAAGGCGTTCCCACGCCCTGTCCTAACTCAGATTGTATTGTTCATAGACGAGGCTTTCCCACTCCCTGTCCTAACTCAGTTCGTATTGTCCAGTATCAAGGCTTTCCCACTCCCTGTCCTAACTCAGACCGTACTGTCCAGTGTAAAGGCTTAACCACAAACTGTCGTTACTCAGATCGTATTGTCCAGAGACGAGGCATTCCCACACTCTGTCCAAACAAATATCGTATTGTCCATAGTCGAGGCTTTCCCAAACACTGTCCTAACTCAGATCGTTTTGTCCATAGACGTGGCTTTCCCACACACTGTCCTAACTCAGATTGTATTGTCCATAGATGAGGTTTTCCCAAACACTGTCCTAACTCAGATCTTATTGTCCATTGATGAGGCTTTCCCACACCGTGTCCTAACGCAGACTGTATTGTACATAGACGAGGCAATCCCACACCCTGTCCTAACTCAGATCGTATTGTCCAGTGTCAAGGCTTTCCCACACACTGTCGTAACTCAGATCGTATTATCCATAGACGAGGCTTTCCCACACCCTGTCCTAACTCAGATTGTATTGTCCATAGACGAGGCATTCTCACACCCTGTCCTAACTCAGATTGTATTGTCCAGTGACAAGGCTTTCCCACACCCTGTCATAACTCAGATCGTATTGAAGCTTTCCTACACCCTGTCGTGGCTCAGATGGTATTGTCCATAGACGAGGCTTTACCAAACCCTGTCGTAACTCAGACTGTGTTGTCCATAGACGAGGCATTCCCACACCCTGTCGTAACTCATATCGTATTGTCCAGTGACAAGGCTTTCCCACACCCTCTCGTAACTCAGATCGTATTGTCCATAGACGAGGCATTCCCACACACTGTCGTAACTCAGATCGTATTGTCCATAGACGAGGCTTTCCCACACCCTGTCCTAACTCAGATAGTATTTTCTATGGACGAGGTTTTCCCACACCCTGTCCTATCTCAGATTGTATTTTCAATGGACGAGGCTTTCCCACACCCTCTCATAACTCAGATCGTATTGTACAGAAACGAAGCTTTCCTACACCCTGTCGTAGCTCAGATGGTATTGTCTATAGAAGAGGCTTTACCACACCGCCTTAACTCAGATCGTATTGTCCATAGACGAGGCATTCCCACACACTGTCGTAACTCAGATCATATTGTCCAGTGTCAAGGCTTTCCCACAACCTGTCGTAACTCATATGGTATTGTCCATAGACGTGGCATTCCCACACCCTGTCGTAACTCAGATCGGATTGTCCAAAGACGAGGCTTTCCCACACACTGTCTTAATTGAGATTTGCCTGTCCATGGACGAGGCTTTCCCACACCCTGTCCTAACTCAGATCGTATTTTGCATAGACAAGGCTTTCCCACACCCAGTCCTTACTCAGATTGTATTGTCCATAGACATGGCATTACCACACCCTGTCCTAACTCAGATCGTCTTGTCCAAAGACGAGGCTTTCCCACACACTGTCGTAACTCAGATCGTATTGTACAGAAACGAAGCTTTCCTACACCCTGTCGTAGCTCAGATGGTATTGTCTATAGACGAGGCTTTACCACACCGCCTTAACTCAGATCGTATTGTCCATAGACGAGGCTTTCCCACACACTGTCCTAACTCAGATTGTATTGTCCATAGATGAGGTTTTCCCAAACACTGTCCTAACTCAGATCTTATTGTCCATTGATGAGGCTTTCCCACACCGTGTCCTAATGCAGACTGTATTGTACATAGACGAGGCAATCCCACACCCTGTCCTAACTCAGATCGTATTGTCCAGTGTCAAGGCTTTCCCACACACTGTCGTAACTCAGATCGTATTATCCATAGACGAGGCTTTCCCACACCCTGTCCTAACTCAGATTGTATTGTCCATAGACGAGGCATTCTCACACCCTGTCCTAACTCAGATTGTATTGTCCAGTGACAAGGCTTTCCCACACCCTGTCATAACTCAGATCGTATTGAAGCTTTCCTACACACTGTCGTAGCTCAGATGGTATTGTCCATAGACGAGGCTTTACCACACCCTGTCGTAACTCAGACTGTGTTGTCCATAGATGAGGCATTCCCACACCCTGTCGTAACTCATATAGTATTGTCCAGTGACAAGGCTTTACCACACCCTGTCGTAACTCAGATCGTATTCTACAGAAATGAAGCTTTCCTACACCCTGTCGTGGCTCAGATGGTATTGTCCATAGACGAGGCTTTACCAAACCCTGTCGTAACTCAGACTGTGTTGTCCATAGACGAGGCATTCCCACACCCTGTCGTAACTCATATCGTATTGTCCAGTGACAAGGCTTTCCCACACCCTCTCGTAACTCAGATCGTATTGTCCATAGACGAGGCATTCCCACACACTGTCGTAACTCAGATCGTATTGTCCATAGACGAGGCTTTCCCACACCCTGTCCTAACTCAGATAGTATTTTCTATGGACGAGGTTTTCCCACACCCTGTCCTATCTCAGATTGTATTTTCAATGGACGAGGCTTTCCCACACCCTCTCATAACTCAGATCGTATTGTACAGAAACGAAGCTTTCCTACACCCTGTCGTAGCTCAGATGGTATTGTCTATAGATGAGGCTTTACCACACCGCCTTAACTCAGATCGTATTGTCCATAGACGAGGCATTCCCACACACTGTCGTAACTCAGATCATATTGTCCAGTGTCAAGGCTTTCCCACACCCTGTCGTAACTCATATGGTATTGTCCATAGACGTGGCATTCCCACACCCTGTCGTAACTCAGATCGGATTGTCCAAAGACGAGTCTTTCCCACACACTGTCTTAATTGAGATTTGCCTGTCCATGGACGAGGCTTTCCCACACCCTGTCCTAACTCAGATCGTATTTTGCATAGACAAGGCTTTCCCACACCATGTCATAACTCAGATGGCATTGTACAGAGACGATGCTTTAGCACACCCTGTCTTAACTCAGATTGTTTTGTCGATAGGCGTGGCTTTCCCAAACACTTTCCCAACTCAGATCGTGTTGTCCAGTATCAACTCTTTCCCACACCCTGTCCTAACTCAGCTCACATTGTCCATAGATGAGGCTTTCCCACACCCTGTCCGAACTCACATTGTATTTTCTATGGACGAGGCTTACCAACACCCTGTCCTATCTCAGATGGTATTGTCCATAGACGTGGCATTCCCACACCCTGTCGTAACTCAGATGGTATTGTCCATAGACGTGGCATTCCCACACCCTGTCGTAACTCAGATCGTATTGTACAGAGACGAAGCTTTCCCACTGCCTGTCATAACTTAGATGGTATTGTCCATAGACGAGGTTTTCCCAAACACTGTCCTAACTCAGATCGTATTGTCCAGTGACAAGGATTTCCCACACCCTGTCGTATCTCAGATCGTATTGTACAGAGACAAAGCTTTCCCACAGCCTGTCGTAACTTAGATGGTATTGTCCATAGACGAGGCATTCCCACACCCTGTCGTAACTCAGATAACATTGTCCATAGACAAGGCTTTACCACACCCTGTCATAACACAGATCGTATTGTCCAGAGACGAGGCTTTCCCAAACACTTTCCCAACTCAGATCGTATGGTCCAGTGTTAAGGCTTTCCCACACCATGTCCTAACTCAGACCGTATTGTCCAGTGTCAAGGCTTTCCCACACACTGTTGTAACTCAGATCGTATTATCCATAGACGAGGCTTTCCCACACACTGTCGTAACTCAGATCGGATGGTCCATAGATGAGGCTTTCCCAAAAACTGTCTTACTCAGATTTTATTGTCAATAGGAAAGGCTTTCCCACACCCTGTCCTAACTCAGATTGCACTGGCCATAGCCAAGGCGTTCCCACACCCTGTCCTAACTCAGATAGTATTGTGCATAGACGAGGCTTTCCCACACACTGTCGTAACTCAGATTGTATTGTTCATAGACGAGGCATTCCCACACCCTGTCCTAACTCAGATTGCATTGGCCATAGCCAAGGTGATCCCACACCCTGTCCTAACTCAGATCGTATTGTGCATAGACGAGGCTTTCCCACACACTGTCGTAACTCAGATTGTACTGTTCATAGACGAGACGTTCCCACACCCTGTAGTAACTCAGATTGCATTGGCCATAGCCAAGGTGTTCCCACACCCTGTCCTAACTCAGATCGTATTGTGCATAGACGAGGCTTTCCCACACACTGTCGTAACTCAGATTGTATTGTTCATAGACGAGACGTTCCCACACCCTGTCGTAACTCAGATTGTATTGTTCACAGACGAGGCATTCCCACACCCTGTCCTAACTCAGATCGTATTGTCCATAGACAAGGCTTTCCCACACCCTGTAGTAACTCAGATCGTATTGTCCATAGACGAGGCTTTCCCACACACTGTAGTAACTCAGATGGTATTGTCCACAGACAAGGCTTTCCCACACCCTGTCTTACTCAGATTTTATTGTCCATAGGAAAGGCTTTCCCACACCCTGTCCGAACTCAGATCGTATTGTCCATAGACGAGGCTTTCCCACACACGGTAGTAACTCAGATTGTATTGTTCATAGACGAGGCTTTCCCACTCTCTGTCCTAACTCAGATCGTAATGTCCATAGACAAGGCTTTCCCACACCCTGTCGTAACTCAGATCGTATTGTTCATAGACGAGGCTTTCCACCTCTCTGTCCTAACTCAGATCGTATTGTCCATAGACAAGGCTTTCCCACACCCTGTCGTAACTCAGATTGTATTGTTCACAGACAAGGCGTTCCCACGCCCTGTCCTAACTCAGATTGTATTGTTCATAGACGAGGCTTTCCCACTCCCTGTCCTAACTCAGTTCGTATTGTCCAGTATCAAGGCTTTCCCACTCCCTGTCCTAACTCAGACCGTACTGTCCAGTGTAAAGGCTTAACCACAAACTGTCGTTACTCAGATCGTATTGTCCAGAGACGAGGCATTCCCACACTCTGTCCAAACAAATATCGTATTGTCCATAGTCGAGGCTTTCCCAAACACTGTCCTAACTCAGATCGTTTTGTCCATAGACGTGGCTTTCCCACACACTGTCCTAACTCAGATTGTATTGTCCATAGATGAGGTTTTCCCAAACACTGTCCTAACTCAGATCTTATTGTCCATTGATGAGGCTTTCCCACACCGTGTCCTAACGCAGACTGTATTGTACATAGACGAGGCAATCCCACACCCTGTCCTAACTCAGATCGTATTGTCCAGTGTCAAGGCTTTCCCACACACTGTCGTAACTCAGATCGTATTATCCATAGACGAGGCTTTCCCACACCCTGTCCTAACTCAGATTGTATTGTCCATAGACGAGGCATTCTCACACCCTGTCCTAACTCAGATTGTATTGTCCAGTGACAAGGCTTTCCCACACCCTGTCATAACTCAGATCGTATTGAAGCTTTCCTACACCCTGTCGTGGCTCAGATGGTATTGTCCATAGACGAGGCTTTACCAAACCCTGTCGTAACTCAGACTGTGTTGTCCATAGACGAGGCATTCCCACACCCTGTCGTAACTCATATCGTATTGTCCAGTGACAAGGCTTTCCCACACCCTCTCGTAACTCAGATCGTATTGTCCATAGACGAGGCATTCCCACACACTGTCGTAACTCAGATCGTATTGTCCATAGACGAGGCTTTCCCACACCCTGTCCTAACTCAGATAGTATTTTCTATGGACGAGGTTTTCCCACACCCTGTCCTATCTCAGATTGTATTTTCAATGGACGAGGCTTTCCCACACCCTCTCATAACTCAGATCGTATTGTACAGAAACGAAGCTTTCCTACACCCTGTCGTAGCTCAGATGGTATTGTCTATAGAAGAGGCTTTACCACACCGCCTTAACTCAGATCGTATTGTCCATAGACGAGGCATTCCCACACACTGTCGTAACTCAGATCATATTGTCCAGTGTCAAGGCTTTCCCACAACCTGTCGTAACTCATATGGTATTGTCCATAGACGTGGCATTCCCACACCCTGTCGTAACTCAGATCGGATTGTCCAAAGACGAGGCTTTCCCACACACTGTCTTAATTGAGATTTGCCTGTCCATGGACGAGGCTTTCCCACACCCTGTCCTAACTCAGATCGTATTTTGCATAGACAAGGCTTTCCCACACCCAGTCCTTACTCAGATTGTATTGTCCATAGACATGGCATTACCACACCCTGTCCTAACTCAGATCGTCTTGTCCAAAGACGAGGCTTTCCCACACACTGTCGTAACTCAGATCGTATTGTACAGAAACGAAGCTTTCCTACACCCTGTCGTAGCTCAGATGGTATTGTCTATAGACGAGGCTTTACCACACCGCCTTAACTCAGATCGTATTGTCCATAGACGAGGCTTTCCCACACACTGTCCTAACTCAGATTGTATTGTCCATAGATGAGGTTTTCCCAAACACTGTCCTAACTCAGATCTTATTGTCCATTGATGAGGCTTTCCCACACCGTGTCCTAATGCAGACTGTATTGTACATAGACGAGGCAATCCCACACCCTGTCCTAACTCAGATCGTATTGTCCAGTGTCAAGGCTTTCCCACACACTGTCGTAACTCAGATCGTATTATCCATAGACGAGGCTTTCCCACACCCTGTCCTAACTCAGATTGTATTGTCCATAGACGAGGCATTCTCACACCCTGTCCTAACTCAGATTGTATTGTCCAGTGACAAGGCTTTCCCACACCCTGTCATAACTCAGATCGTATTGAAGCTTTCCTACACACTGTCGTAGCTCAGATGGTATTGTCCATAGACGAGGCTTTACCACACCCTGTCGTAACTCAGACTGTGTTGTCCATAGATGAGGCATTCCCACACCCTGTCGTAACTCATATAGTATTGTCCAGTGACAAGGCTTTACCACACCCTGTCGTAACTCAGATCGTATTCTACAGAAATGAAGCTTTCCTACACCCTGTCGTGGCTCAGATGGTATTGTCCATAGACGAGGCTTTACCAAACCCTGTCGTAACTCAGACTGTGTTGTCCATAGACGAGGCATTCCCACACCCTGTCGTAACTCATATCGTATTGTCCAGTGACAAGGCTTTCCCACACCCTCTCGTAACTCAGATCGTATTGTCCATAGACGAGGCATTCCCACACACTGTCGTAACTCAGATCGTATTGTCCATAGACGAGGCTTTCCCACACCCTGTCCTAACTCAGATAGTATTTTCTATGGACGAGGTTTTCCCACACCCTGTCCTATCTCAGATTGTATTTTCAATGGACGAGGCTTTCCCACACCCTCTCATAACTCAGATCGTATTGTACAGAAACGAAGCTTTCCTACACCCTGTCGTAGCTCAGATGGTATTGTCTATAGATGAGGCTTTACCACACCGCCTTAACTCAGATCGTATTGTCCATAGACGAGGCATTCCCACACACTGTCGTAACTCAGATCATATTGTCCAGTGTCAAGGCTTTCCCACACCCTGTCGTAACTCATATGGTATTGTCCATAGACGTGGCATTCCCACACCCTGTCGTAACTCAGATCGGATTGTCCAAAGACGAGTCTTTCCCACACACTGTCTTAATTGAGATTTGCCTGTCCATGGACGAGGCTTTCCCACACCCTGTCCTAACTCAGATCGTATTTTGCATAGACAAGGCTTTCCCACACCATGTCATAACTCAGATGGCATTGTACAGAGACGATGCTTTAGCACACCCTGTCTTAACTCAGATTGTTTTGTCGATAGGCGTGGCTTTCCCAAACACTTTCCCAACTCAGATCGTGTTGTCCAGTATCAACTCTTTCCCACACCCTGTCCTAACTCAGCTCACATTGTCCATAGATGAGGCTTTCCCACACCCTGTCCGAACTCACATTGTATTTTCTATGGACGAGGCTTACCAACACCCTGTCCTATCTCAGATTGTATTTTCTATGGACGAAGCTTTCCCACACCCTCTCGTAACTCAGATCGTATTGTACAGAAACGAAGCTTTCCTACACCCTGTCGTAGCTCAGATGGTATTGTCGATAGATGAGGCTTTACCACACAGCCTTAACCTAGATCGTATTGTCCAGTGTCAAGGCTTTCCCACACCCTGTCGTAACTCAGATGGTATTGTCCATAGACGTGGCAT